>NC_056728.1:1579188486-1579233486 GCF_019279795.1 Protopterus annectens | reverse complement strand
ATGGCCAGTTTTCCACAGCAGAACATGAGCATTAAAGTCAGTGGAATAGCATAAAGTTATCTGACACAAAAGCTTTCTATATATTCACAGTTTTCGGTTTTATAATTGCTACACATAGATCATCAGCATTTTCTAAACCACTCAGGCTTGTCTTGTGCTGTTGTCAGCAGAGAACCGTTCACTTTAATTATAGCCTTTCTGTACACTGGAGCCACCATTATATGCTGTACCTTTATGTCTGCCAGCACTCTACTGAAACACATTATATTTTGCACATTTCACATCCCATAATACAACTTCAGAAAAAAAAACAGATGATAAAACTGAAAGGGTATTTACATGCAAGACCAAAATGGTATGTTTCAAAAGAATACCACAAACTACACCACAAATTATAATGCATTTTGCTCACTGAATTCCAGCAAGTCTGTGGTTTAATTCAGTATTTTTAGACATATCTTGATTAAAAACATAGGTTTTGAATTATTATTTAATATTTCCAGGATGATTTATTTTATTTGTTTAAGTAGGACTTTGTTTATTGTTTAGCAACATGATTTAGTAGATGTCTGCAATGTGTTTTTTACTTCCTTGGTCTGTTAGAGCAATAGCATTAGAGGTTTAGGCCTTGATCTCCAAGCAGTGTAGACAAGATTTTTATAACATCCTTAAGCTACAGCTAATATTCGTGAGTAGCAGAAGCAAGGTCTGAGCTACATGAGCAGGACTCTTAACTACAGGTATACTGCAGTGTAACACAGGAAATGGTAGGGAATGCTTCCTGTAAAACATCCCATCCGCAAATATGATAATGCTGAACAACTCATTACCATCCTAAAAGTGAACAACTCAAACAACCTATGTGTAGTTGTCATTTATATTCCTCCAGCACAGAACATTCCCATACTTAAAAACATTCTATCCTGGATCACAGAAAATAACCCCTATGAAACCATTATTCTTGGTGATGTTAGCATCCCATTTGGGGACGGGACATAAATATTTTGTAACTCTGAAGTAGCTGTTGTAAAATAATATTCCACCAGATTTTTTGTGCAGTCTATCTAGTCTGATTAGGTTAGGGTGAACATTTCCAGAGACGGAAATAAATGAAAAATAGGTGGTGAGTATTTTGAGTGAAATAGATTGTTTCAAGTAATACTGAGACTTAAAGAGACTGGATTTGTCTTTTAAATTTTTAATTGTAAGAGAGGTTATTATATGTATTTTAAATAGACCTAGTGTTATAGTAGAGAAACTATTATTATTATCAGGGATTGCTGTTTCTGATGTTGTAGACGTAATATGGGTATTTGCAGTACATGTATGGTAGGATGTTGGTTGCAGAAGGGGAAGGAAAGGTAGAGAAAATGAAATAATGAGTATTTGTGATGTGGGGCATGGTGTTGCCTTGTATGTTATATAGTAGCAAATTTCATAAAATTGGTTATTCATGAGAAAGCGATGAAAAATATCATAGTAGGAATATAATTTGAAAGCAGGAGATGTATTTTGATGCTATGGGATATGGTGGATATATGGGGAGGGGGAGTAATAGTATCTAGTACTAGAATGGCTTTAATTGGTTAAAATGGAAGAGGGAGGAGCGTGGGGTGTGTGAAGCTTGGAGCAGTGGAGGTAGGTGGGATTTGTGGGTAGGATAGGTGAAAAACCCATTAGGAACTGCAGATCAAGCTGGAGAAGAAACAATCTGTAAGGAAATGGCTAACATCCTTTTATAGTAGTACAAGTCTGTTATGTTTTAGAACAGTTAGTGAGCTAAGATAAAGTGCCAAAATATTCAGACCACAGAGAATGCAAACACAAAGAGAAGGAGGGTTAATGTTAGAATAAAAGTGGAAAAGAAAAAAAAAGGAACTGGTATTATGGGAACTCCAGGGGCTGAAAATGTAATGCTAGAGAAATAATGTAAAACACAAAAGCTGAAAATAGAGAAAACATTAAACAGAGCAGGAACAATAAGAAAGTGAAGATTATGTATAAGTAAAGAAAGATGGAGGGCGGCAATGGGTAACTAGTGTGTCCCGGCGATGAGCAGGAGAACCCCAAATTAACGGGAGCAAAAATAGTGAGGGTTATACAGAAACATCCATGAAACATACAGGAAGGAGTAAGCTGCAGGCAAAACACTAAATATGTTACCTTACTGCTTGTGAGTTGCTGTTGTAAATGTTTTGTTTTTGGAAAATCAGCTTTTCTTATTATTAACAGCATTTGATAAGCATGATGCAAAATATAAAGTGTGACAGAAGATCAGAAAGATGAGGAATGTGGAAATATGTATAATATATGCTGAACTGCATATCCATATCACCCAGGTAGTAATCATGCCAGTAATATATTCCCTTTAAAAGTATACCATTATTACTTGTATATGCTGTGCCAGAAATGAGACAGTATTATCTACTATGTGTTCCCTTTCTCAAGAAATGGCATGAAGGCCTGATGATATCTATCAGAAATGCCAGTTATGATGTGGCAAACAGATGTTATAAGGATGACTGCATCATGTTAATGACATGTGTTTTGTTCATTGCTAGACCTACCCTATAATTGGTTTATTTTTAGTTATAGTTTGTTTTTGGCTTCTACAATTTTATGCTGCTTGGCAGCGTGCAATGCCATTAATGTCTGAAGGCAAAAAATTAAAAACTTTAATTTGGGCTGCCTTCAGTAGTGCAAATGAGGCTGACACCACAGCACTGCCATCAGCACTCTGGGCAGTACTAAGTTAAAAAAACTCACCAATCAGCTCTCTATTTTTATAGCACAATCTGTAATTGCAGTAAGATTAGAGAAAGAATACAGGTAAAGCTGGGTTCAAATCCAGTTTACAGATAGCTTTACTGAGGGAGCATTGTCACAAAGTATTTTTTTACTAATGCAACACTAAATACAAATAACAATATCAAACATGAATTTGGCAGCACATCTAGCATTAAAGATTTCTACAAAACTCAAATATTATGTATGCAAATTAAGTTATCAATGATGATAGTTAACATAACATGTACTTGCCTGGGTATAACATGCACAATATGTATTTAAAACTATTATGACTCATCTGATATAAAACGTATTTACAACCACAAAGACTGCCTTTTACATATTACTCAATTTACATTAGAAGGTGAAGTAACTCCATTAGACATCTCTTTAGTGCATTTCCATTCAGTTTGAAATATGTACACCTCAACTTAATAAGTAACATTTCTCATTTTACTCTTCTTTCTTATTCTCATGGTTTCTTTTCCAAGTAGTATTGGGCCATCTTTGTATTGTGTATGCCCCAACAATCCATTATGTCCCAGTGCATTACATTTTACCCCTATATGACGATGATTATAATACGCATCATACAGCATTTCATTATTTAACAGTGGAACATGTATAAATCGGGAGATCGTCTCATATGGCCAAGTCTCACTGCCATATTTCACACCTTCATTTTGCTTTGAATTAATCATTTCCAATATTTCTATCAAGCCATTTCTGTGCTTTCTGTGCAAATGCAGCCAGCAAGGCTGTGTGCCATACACAGGCAGGTACATATGAGATCAGCATTGGGTGCCAGGTCAGACACATAGTTCTAGGTGTAGTTCAGTAGACATAGCAGGCAAAGGTGAGGATTGTGCTCCATAGAGTGCACAAAGGTGGTGTGAATAGCAGCCCATGATTTTTGTGACACTCCTTGTCAAGTGCTACAGCTGTATGCTTCTGCAGGGAGACTATATTGTGTCTCAGTACAAGGCTGATGCTTAGAATATCTTGGCCAAAGTTGTGTGCAGTACAACTGGCATTGCACACACTGGGAACAATGTTGTCACCATTACAGTGACATGAAGAGGCAAAAGTAGATGCTTCTGAGCCAACAACAGGATGAATTTAGGACTGAAAACACCCCTGAGTTATGTAAGTGTAGTGAACCTTCACCAGTCAATGATATAGTATGGATTTGCCAGCCAATACATGTATTTATTATTCTTCCATTTCTTTTTTTCTGCTCTATACAGCTCCTGAAGCTATTTCATGAACAGAAAGTCACATCAGCAGAAATTGGCTCACCTTAGAGAGGCAGCCTTTATATTAAGCATACATGCCCGATTCAATAGCTCTTGATGATTGTGTGAGGTAACAAGTTCATCAACTAGGATGCGTGTGGGGTCAATTCCCAACAGCAAAAACTAGCTGTTGTTACAGGACAGAATGTATAAATTAATTGGTGCAATGTTAAATTACTTTAAACGTTCCATTTTTGTAAGAAGATTTATGTAAGTGGAATGCATATATCAGAAATGGCATACTGAAATAATTATTTCTACATTATTTATAAGAGCATTCAGATTGATGTATTTTATGATACTTTCATGCCTTCACATCATATATGGATGTGGCAAAGATGAACATAGTTATGCATCATATTTGTTTATGTATTGAAATAATTATGCAACATATCATTTCTGTTACTATGTTTTGTCACCCCAGCCCTCTCTCTCTCTCTCTCTCTCTCTCTCCTTTTATTTTGGTGGAAACATTGCTTCTGGAGCACAAATGACCATTAGCACAGGAAGTTGCACCAAACACTGCATTTCTGCCCACCATACTTTCACAAGTGGGTGGGGTGGCACTATCACAAGCAACAGAGGCGCCAAGCACATCTGGGTCACAACCCATCAGTGTTGCCTCCACAACCCCTGCTCTACCTGCTCCACCTGTGGCAGGTAGCTCTGCCTCAGCTGCTGGTGCAGTGGTATCCACAAGGAGTAGTACTGGAGGTGAAAATGTTGTCACCCCTCAGGAGTTGACAGGGCTGGTGGTGGACATCATTGAGAGGTATCTCAATGCCCAAATCAGCAAAGTAGAAAAGGTCCTGTGCTGAACTGTAAAATAGTTGCCAAATTTGGCACTGGCCCATGGCAACTGAGGCAGGAGACAGTGATGACAGTTTTGAAGGTTCTCACTGTGTTAATGCTGGACTCAGATGTGCCTCTGATGTTCCCTACCTATCTCCAGTCATACCTCTCAACTGTCTTGATTTTTGCAGAATGTCCAGATTTTTACCTCATATTTTTGGCCTGTTCTGATAAAATTTGCAATTTTCTGTCAAATCATGATTGATTAAAGTCATTAAATAATGACAGACATTTGAGGCTCAGACTTCATATTCTTCAAAAAAATGCATGCAAATGCAAAACCTGTTATTCTAACAACTTTCTAAGTAAATAATAAGTTTTAAAATTTGTCCCTATTTTGGGCCCTTGTCCCCCATTATTTTTGGCTTTGTCTAGATTTCTTGATCTAAAAGTTTGAGAGGTATGATCCCAATCATAATGTCCCCTAACCCTCTGTGCCCTTCACCATCCCTGTCTGTCTTATATGCCCTATATCTCTGCACCTGCTACCTAATCTACCATACCTACATAAAACTCTTATTCCTAAGCACATTCGTCACAATCCTGTCGCTACAAAATCAAAACAAAAAAATGGGCACCTGACCTACAAATAAAATTATGCTTTATACATCTCCACATCACCCATGTGTCTTCTTAACACACTTGATTTGATCCAGTTGGTCATACAACATTATTTTGTTGTTGTCAATTAGTCCTGATGTGGTAACACTCCAAAGTCATCAGATTTTGTTTACAAGTTTACATTTATGTTGCAAAAAAGTTGATAGCTATTTTGCTGTCCCATCACCATTCTGCATCTTACTTTGTTCTTTCCCAAGTCCACCCCTCTACTTGCCCTGTATTTTCACCACTATCATATCAATCCCTTTTTCACACATTAATCTGGTAAAAAACAGAATCATACACAATACACATGGCCAGAAATGGCTCATAAAAAAGCCTACAGTTTTTGTCCTTAGCATTTGTGTGGAGCTTCGCATTGTGCACCAGTGCTGAGTAATGGTAAATGACTTTTCACATCCTATAGCAAAAACTAGTGAATTTTTGCCATCACCTGCACTAGTCTGGATATATTTATGCAAATGTGCTTAATCCTGCTGTACTGTAGAAATATAGACTGAAAGCAGTATTATGAGACATTTAACAGGTTTCTGGATGTAATATACACCATATGGCATTTTACAATTTTCATTACTGTGATGAAGCCTGATACTTTTCCCTTGATTCAGTTTTTTGTCACTCCCTTCAAAGAAGTGATTTTAATGTTGTGACCTAAGAGGTAATTCACTTGGCTATAAACCAATTTGTGCATAGTGTCAAGGTTTCAAATCCAGGAATGTCAAAATATTATTTATTTTTTTATATTATTATAATGTGCATCACTGTTGGTTACGTGTTATTAACTCACCATTATCCTGCTCCTGTCTTAATCATGGTTATACTTTTCTACCCCTGCTTGCTCACTATTAGAAACACTTTGTTGCAGAGTATGACAGATTAATTATGAGGAAAAACCTAAGTGTAACAATCCATAAAGTTGGTCAGAAATGGCCCAGAAACAAACATTTTTGTACGTCTCTCCCTGTGTCCATTTCTTTCTCTCTCTCTCTCTCTCTCTCTCTCTCTCTCTCTGTCTCTCTCTGCTCCCCCTTTTGTTTCATAACTCTTTACTCTTACATATTTATTAGGTGCTGAATGTAATGTACAAATTATGAGATGTTAGAGTTGTCCTTACTATGATGTAGCTTGATGTCTGTATTATCCTTTGCTTTAATATGTTGTCTGATTTTAATTTTGTGAAGCAGAAGTTCTTAGGTGGTATGCTAAGATAGTACTCTGGTCTGCAGACTGATTTTTGCATAGTGTCAAGTTTTGAATCCAGAATTATGTCAAAGTCCTACTGGATGTTTTTACAGGACTATTTTGTGTGTAACTGTTGGCTACATATTTTATTAATACACCATTATCCTGCTTCTGTCTTAATCTGCTTACTTCCTATCAAGAACACTTTATTGTAGCGATCATGACAGAATAATTATGATGACAAACCTAAGAATAACACACCAAGAAAATGGCTACAAATGCCCCATAAACAAAACTTTTTCTATGTCTTTATTCCTGTCTCCCACTCTCTCTCCACCTCCCCATTCTCTCTCATCATTATTTGTCCTCAGTATTTGTAGAGTTCCTGGCACAAAGCAGCAAGAGTACCTGACGATAACTGGCAGTACACGTTTTATGGCAAAAACAGGTGAGTTTTTCCTTCACTCGCTTTCCAGAGCTGCTGCTTTCCATGTGACCATGCTTAACCTCACTGGATAGCACTATGGGAGATATTTATATGTTCAGCAGGCTGCAGAGTTGATTGTACACTATATGAGAGGTTGCATTTGTCATTATTGTTAGTCAATTTGCTGCACACAAATTCCTTGTTCCACAGTGTTTCCATAGTTCAGGATTCTAATAGCATTAACGTGCTTGCTCCATTTTGTATTTGAAAATCAGTCCCAAAATGTTCATATCTTCCCAGAAATAAGTGCATCACATTTTCTACAATCAAGGCTTTATATTTTAAGAAGTATAGTACACCATGTACATCTGAAAAAATATTGTTAGTCTACAGAGATAAAGTGATCGGATGAATTCTGTTGCATTTCTATGCATTTTTGAAGTCCATTAATTTTGACACCTACACGTCTGTTGTGACAACACCTACACGTCTGTTGTCAATACATGACAACAGACATGTAGGTGTTGTCACTACATGACAACACCTACATGTCTGTTGTCATGTAGTGACTGTATTGCTCAGTGATGTCATACAAATGCATACAATTGCATAAGAAGCAATATAACATGCCTGAAATACACGGACAGTCACCATATCTGAGGGCTTCTTAAGTATGCACCTGTATTATCCAGATAATTATTACTTTACTGCAATTAACAGGACAAATGTGTAAATCATGACACATGAAATATTAACATAGTACACATCTGTTCTGAATTTTATCAGAATCAGAAAGTTTTATGTCTGATGAGAAACATACAACATTGCATGAAGTTATTTTTATTCAGTCTTATTTATTGAACATTTGTTTACTGGGAAAGTCTGACTGAGATAGAGCCCATTTTCAGTGGAGGTCCAGGCTCCAGATGCATGTCTTTGGAATGTGGAAGGAAACCTGAGCAACCAGAGGAAACCCACACAAACACAGAGAGGACATGCAGACTCTGCATAGAAGGCACCCAAGGTGAGAATCAAACCAGAGGGCCTCTTGCTGTGAGGCAACAATTCTAGCCACTGCACCACTACACCACCCCTGTTATGTCAGACAAAGACCTTTTGTTTTCTTTCAATAGGGGTAGAAATATTAAAGATTTTATAGTACATAGTAGGTTCCAAAGACCAAAATTAGAGATATCAAAAGGAATAAAGGAAAAAGGTACAGTAGCATGTGGTAAATGCACTATTTGTAAATATGTGACTCAGAGGTTTGATAAAATTAATTATAAGAATTTTGAGACAAATGAATGTTTTACTTGTAGGAGTCAAAGAGTTATATATGCAATCAAATGTACATGTAATAAATTTTATATAGGTGAAACAAAAAGACAATTTTCCTGTAGAATAAAAGAACACATAAGGGATGTTAGGAATTATAAAATAACTAGTCCTGTAGCTATACATTTTAATGAAATTCATAGGGGTAGTTTAGATGGTTTTCAGGCTACAGTTTTAGATAGTATAGTCTTTAATAAATTTATGAGTGATGAACAAGTTAAACAACTATAAGGAAAAAAGAAGCATTTTTAATTTTGAAATTTAATACTATGTTTCCTGTGGGATTAAATCAAGAATGCTTCTGGAAAAGTTTTGTGTAAATATGTATATATGGGTCTGTTGTTTTAAGAAGAAGTGTTTAAGAAGCTTGTTACATAAGTAATTAATTAATTATTCTATTAAGGTTCAGTATATATGGACCTAAAGTTTTTTAAGGTTTGTACTCTGTTAAAGGCTTTTGGCCGAGGCGCTAGAGATTTCTAAGCTGGTGTTCTAAATAAATTCCTACTACGGAGTTGCTGGATTGCTGTTTGTGGTTTTTTACAAAAGACCTTTCAACACTCTGGGGATTTCATACCAGTCAAATAGGTGTTCTGTGCTTCTTGTGGTGAGAGGCTCCTGAGGTGCATACAGTTAATACTGACTTGCATACCATATATCTGCAGACAGAGAGTGGTCTGAATATTGGACTGCGTGTGTCCAAAGCAATATGGGTGGACAAGAGTAGTTTAGCCAGCCAACAGTGACAGTGGACTGTTCATAGTTGTGTGAACAATAACATACCTGCATCCTTTTCATCCATCAGACAAATTTGTATTGGCTAAATCAGCATCAAAAGCCCTTACTTTAAACCTTGATGTGTTGTTTGTGACACTCTCCACTGCTATCTCCTGTGGCAGACAGAGTTAATACACACGTTTGTAAACTGTATAGTAGGATAGGCAGGGGTTTAAGTAAGGTAAGGTCTGGCTGTCAGACAACTGTGACAGACAGGAGTGGCTTAGGAAAGTCTGGATTGGATATATGACTCAGTAAGAGGGAAACTTTTGTTAGGTCTCAAACTCCATGTTAGAGGATCCATACCCATTACAATAGGATACTGATGTAATCCCTCCAAGTGTGTTCCTTATGGCATCAGATATGCTTCATTCTTTGGTGTCAGTGGTTGATCCACCTCTCTCTGAGATATGACCTCCACATGTATTCATGTCTGGTAAGATATAAATGCTGAGTATGTCAGTGAATGCTCAAAGTCAAGATTTTTTTCCCAGTAGTAACGCTCTGTATTGTATGACTTCATATAAACATTTACTTATAAATGTAATTCTTTTGTTCACACTCTAGGACTTTATAGGTGATGAGAGCTTATACATCATTCCTTAATGTGTGCCATGCTGCAACATCATCATGAAGTTTGGGCCTATGCTATGATAATTTGTGGTGCTTTTGTGTTGGGTAGTTGATGTTGTTGTTGTCTTTTCTGTCAGTGTGCCCAATATAATGATGTTGTAGTTGTGCACCATTTAGCACAAAGCATATTAAGTAATCAATGTCCTGAGATAATTCTTGTCATTTGCTCATTGTTAAAAATGAACAGAATTTGCCTGTAGATAGATTTACCATTCTCCGCAGACCGGAGTTATTCCCCTATGGGCAGAGGATAACAAAATTTGTCAGAGAACAGTGTACAGTCTGTGTATTTTCAATATAAATCTTCAAAAGGTCACTTAGCAATGTATGTTAATATTTCACCTGGGTGTGATATGTGTTACTCTAGTGTCACACAGGTCTTAGTGATGTTTTTAACAAGGCTGACATCAGGGCTAAATATCAGTTACAATATAGTATATTCACATGTGTACTGTGATACACTTATTTAAGTCAGCATATATTGTGAGGCACCAGGAAGGACACGTCATTGATTACAGTAACAGAAATGCATCATACTCAAATAATTGTGACCTTACATTCGCTACCTTTGTCCAGAAACTGCTGTATTAACAGCATAATGCTGGCATGGAATTTTATTTTACAGAAGCCTTGTCTGTGTTACCCATCCATCTGTGTTATACACATAAGTACATCCAATGCATATTGATGTATATCGTGCTATTCAGAGACATGCAACCTATTTTTCAGGGGACTGACCACACTTGAGTAGTATCTTGGTTTCTGTGCACGTTTGCATATGCCCCTTGACTATGCCTCATTTTGGATGTATTTATGTCGCATATGCTAAAAAGGCAACTGTTACTATGTATATCAGGTCATTATTCTGTTTTATATTCTGGTCAGTGCGACACATCTTTTGTGTATGTGTCATCTCCTTCTGTAGTTTGCTACATACATACACAGAATGCATGAACAGTCAGATAATTAATACTCTTCCGAACGTGCAGTTTGCTGAATAAAATGTTTTTTTTAATCAGTTAATCTCTATTATTGGAATAATTGCACAGGTGTCTGTGATTCTCCTCATATCTTCACATTGTCACAGGTGTGTGCTCTGATATATCCACTAGCAGTATTATTTCTTTATTACACATAAAGCAATGAAAGACTTAGCAGTTCTTTAACTTGTATGTATGCTATGACATCAATCGCCTGGATGCTATTAATAACCTTTTATCAGTCTGCAATAGCAGATTTCTTCCATACACCTGCCACACAGGTGTAGTTTGGCATTCTCAATAGAATCATGTGAGTAACATAAATATTATTGACCATATCACAGAAAATGTATAGTGGCAGACACATTTAGGTTTTATGACTGTATACACTAATGTTTTTATTTCACACTAAAATACTACATATACTTGATACATGCTTAACTTTGCAATCATTTTTGTATGGTTACAAGTGACAATAAATGTCCCTCTTTGATGTGCATGAGACAACATCAGTAGGGTTCATTTATTTTTTGTTTTACATGATAGCTGGGGAATACAGCTTACTGCTGGTTACAACTGATAACTTTCTAGATACACATCTAATGTGCAATAACTGCAGTATATGCAAATACTCCCTAATGTATCTACTGTCCTTGCTGACTGATCTCAACTCAGCAGTTTAAATCATTTATCACATTTACTCCCCTTTGTTACATTTTTTGGCTTTGTGTCTCTCTCATATTATTTTTTTCAGCATTTCATTTTTATTTATGTTCATGTCCCTAAGAGAACAGGATGACATAGATTCATAGATTCATAGATTAGTACTCAGCTAAGTGCCCTTGCGAGCCATTTAAAGCCTAGCCAATTATCCCTTGTGAAACTCGAACCCTGCACCTTGTGTTTGTAAGGCAAACACCTTAACCATTAGGCCACCCTCCCAACATGTCTAGGTAAGAGAATATTTCATTACTGATGTTTGCACACTAATCTAATTATATCTACATACACTTTTCTCATTTAGCTTCCCCTACTTCTTAATAATAAGATTCAATTTGCCTTTGCCTTGAATTGTGTTGTCCATGTGTGCTCACTTACTTGGGTTGCATGTATATACAACCTCTTGTTTATATTCTGTTCTCAAGCCTCTGTGCACCTGTTCTTGGCCACTAACAGGTGTTCTGGCCTTGAACAGGTGCTTCCAAATTATTAGGTTCGCTTAGCAGCTTGCATATTTAATGACCACTGCTGCTGCATGTTATCCTAATACATGAAGGGAGCGCATAGGCTTAACACAATGTGTGTACACGAGTTAATGAAACCCCAGGTTTGACCCTGAGGTCACAGAGGAGCAAAATCTTTTGAAAGTGAACAGCATTCAGAGTGTAAGTTCTACACAAAAAAAATGTATTGTTGTAGGGCAGCAAGCCTCTCTGCACCCCTACATCCTCATTATTTATATGTACCAGCTATGAGTGTGCACCATTTTGGGAAAGGAGAAATTGGTGGGATACTGCAACCTCTATCTTTAGTGAAAAAAGCCATAGCAGCACACTAATGGGAAATCGCTGCTGTGTCAAACACAAGCCTGGCTCCTGCATGCAAGTGCAGCGTTTATGCAATACATAGTGCAGTGCATGCAGGGGAATTTAGTCTGCCCTATTAATGAGACATATAGCTATTGTAGTTGAGGCTGAAAGCGAGACATAGTTAAATAAATGTTTTACCCTTTGCACTTTCTGCTATCTTTGCTTCTCTGTGTTGAGGACCACATAAAAAAGTATTGAGAGCCTCATAAGAAGAAGGTATGGATAACCAATCGCCTACTCAAGGTCTATTTGAAACAATTTTTTGAGTTCCTCAGAATATTTTTCTCAAGTCAATCTTTGATGCCCTTACAGCATTCATACACTTATACATGCGTGCGTGTGTGCACACACACACACACACACACACACACACACACACACACACACACACACGTGTGTGTTTTGAGTACTTCAGTACATATTGGACTCCACTAAATTCCCCAAGATTATTTAAAATCCCATACCTTATGACAATGTGGTAGAACAAATTTACGATCAGATCTATTTTCTTGCTAGTTAAGAGAAATCATTCATTGCTAGTTTCTATGTCTTTAACCAGTTGTGGTTAAAATGCCTGACATAATGTAAAACAGTACATACTTGACATTTTTGCTGTTCAGCTCCTTTTATTTATTTTTCCTTCATTGAATGCTTCTCTGTATTAAGTACTGACTGTGTTTCCAGTTGTGCATTTCCTGAATGTGTAGTGATGTAATATTAGCAACAGAGCTAGTAATCATCATTTATAACTGTGAAGTGTTTTTGTGTTTGTCTTGCACTCTTTTGTGTTTGCCACATAATTTCATTGTATTGTCATAATTTAATTCTATTGTAAGCATGTTTATATTCAAATGAAGGAAAGTGTTTTATTTAATTTGCTGCTTAACTTTGTTAAGCAGGATAATTTATGTCCTTCTTGTTCAGGTGCTTTGAAAGGTTCCACTAATGTTGACCAGCAACCAGATAAATGAAGACCAACATCCTGGAGGGTTACCACCTGCCCCATATTTGTAAGATAGTCTTGATTTGAGTAGATGTAACCTCCAAGAAAACATGAAAAATATCAAGCATCAATACTTGCTTTCACTCTTTCCTCTAAATATTGCAGACAATGTTGCTACTACGTCTGAAACACATTAATATGGTATGCTACAAAAAAACTGCTGTAATCCTACAACAGGGAATCATTGATATGATAAGAAGGGAAAGCATGTCATTTACATTGGTTGTAGGTATGCTTTGCCTGCAAAATCTTGTGTTTCAGTAAGAAATGTCCCACTTTGAGAAGCAAAGATAGCAAAGACAATCTAAACATCCTGTATCGAACCCACAAAGTTCTGAAAACTGACATTTAGTATAGAATAACTATTCAATGAAGGAGATTGCACCATCATCACCACACACTGGAGTTGTGCCACCCAACTAAGGCAACTGTCTCCCATGTTTTTACAGTTCAGAGACAATGGAAATCATCACTGAGGCATCTTCTTGCCAGTTTATCAATGGTCAGTTTATCAATGGCCAGTTTGTCAATGGTCAGTTTATCAATGGTCAGTTTATCAATGGCCAGTTTGTCAATGGTCAGTTTGTCAATGGTCAGTTTATCAATGGTCAGTTTATCAATGGCCAGTTTCCCAATAAACAACGTAATCAAAAGCAAATCAACCAAATAGCTTTTAATATTAGACACTTTCTGTGTGGGGCAAGCCCCTCTGTTCTCCGTCCCTGTACCTTTGCATCTCCACACTTAATATAATTAACTCAATATTAGAGCATCTTGGGAAAAGATCAAAATTTCAACTACAGTGACTTCCTTTGATGAACACATCATTTTGACAATTGCTATTGCTTAAGCAGTTGGATATCATGCAACTGACCTGCTCTGTGCTGCAACAGATTTTGATGAAAACTGTCATATCTGATTGAAAAAATCCTGTTTTCTTTCAAATGGATTTGTGATATTAGTCTGTTCAGCCTGTTATTCATCTTCATTCTTCTTCCTTTAAAACTAATATTTATTTTCAACATGTATTAAAACTATGGGAACTGTCATACGCTTGCGTTGCAGGAAAGATTACAGCTCCAAATGGGTGATGCTGCTACAAACACAGTGTTACTCTTCTGTATTCTTTGCAACTGCAAAGAATATACAGTGGACCTATAGACTATGACAACAAAGGTAAACTGTTATAGTGTGATTGTCAATGATGTCCAGACAGCTAAATGCTTTACTAGGACATATTGATAACATGGTATACTGTGTTCAAGATGACTCATTGTCAAGGATAATAGAGGACTGTTGCATGTATTATAAAATAGAAGTGCACAGAAACATACTTGTATGGACTCCTTTAAGGAATATACATCCTAGGATCTATTTAGTCATGAGGTCATAAAAAATCAGGTTAGTATTGTCGGCATACTAGTTTGTCTTTTAGGGTATATTTCACAGTGTATGGACTGTTAGGGTCTCTTTCCAAAGCCTCCCCCTAGTTTGTCACCTTCATTTATCTTAAGAGACTGAACTTGGAGCATGTGATCCTCAACAAAAACATATCTGAGCATCCCTGCTAATGTATAAGGATTGCATCCAGTACCAGAATCTCTAGGTCTACATTTCCAATGAACAAGAACAGTAATATCTATAATCAAGGAAAACAAAAACAAGGCTAGAAAGGATAATATCTGTATTATTCAAAGCTGGGTTTTCTACTGCATGTAGCTGAGAAAGGTGTCAAGTTACAAAACATATGGAGGGTGATTTAAAGGCACCACTGCTGATGGCCCTCATATGGTGAGTACTCACATATCTAGTACATGTCCCTAGGATAGACCCTTTGCAATAGATTTAATGTTGAGTAGAATTTCCAAGCAGTATTACTAACCTATCAAAGGGTAAGTAAGTCAGGAAACAAAAGGACATGAGAAGGAAGTCAGATAAATTCATTCAGAAGTATAAAAATGACGAAAATATTGTGCAGGAAAGACAAGAAAAGGAAGGCAGATAAATTAAAACCTATGTACAAAAATGACAAAAATGTTATGCAGAAAGGACATGAAATGGATGGCAGATTAATTAATTCTGAACCACAAATATGTCACAAATATTGTATTTCTGCTCTCAAAATTCACTGCTCTCAGTTGACCATCTAGGCTCTGCTCCTCCCCCCCACCCCCTAAAAAAATATATTGTATTTCTGGAGTGTAGGTCTATACTATATGGTGTAGAAAATGTATTCACTGATGACAGAGGCTATAGCAGAAAGCTTTTCCATGCACATATTGTTGAAGCAAGGAATTGGATGACCCTTGACTGTTTTATCTAATGTCCAAGCGGTAGGTGGGAGAAAAAACATAATATTCTAAGCAGTCCATTTTTATACTACACACGTCCATTATTTATTTATTTGTTTATTTGTTTATTTTTAGTTGTTAGCAATGACAGTAGGGTGCCTCTAGAGCCCCCATTTGTCTCAAATCAAGCCAAATTATTGAAAAAATATAAGCATATAATAAAATTACAAATGGTAAAAACATTTACAAGATAACATTGAAATATTGATAATACAGTGCAAAATGTAATATAGGGGGAAATTACAAAATGAAAGAAACCATAGGGACCTACATGGATTACTTGGTTAAACAAACACGCCAGTCATAACAGACCAGAAACAACTCCATCTAACCCTTTGATAAGTTAATCAGCTACTTTGTGTGAGGCCCAGCATGAATTTATAATACCGCCATGACTTGTGAAGTATTTATATCCATAGATTTAATTCAGTCTGTCCTGGTACCTTAGGTAGTAGTACATTTCCATTTTTCTCTCCATGTGTCACATAAGCTTAATATGCTACCATGAAGTCACAGACTTATTAAAGGGCTCTCCTTGTACATTAATACCCCACTGGAGAATGTATGTTCTGCAACTGGAGATTAGTCAAATTAAGTACCTTCAATTTACATTTATGAATTTATTCTATTTAAATTAAGTACTGCTCACTAGCTAAGGTTATAAAAGAGATCAGGTAAAAGGATGGGCCAGAAACTTTCAGCTACTCTATACTACTGAATTCATCATTGTAGATTTCTTACATCATTTGTTAAATGCAACCAGTTTCAGACAGAGGTAAAGTCTTTGTGCAGTTCATTTGTATACATAAAGAGTTTCTGTCTGCTTTATAGATGAGCAGGTCATCGGCACACATAGCTACATTGGCATTT
Source organism: Protopterus annectens (assembly GCF_019279795.1). Classification (NCBI taxonomy): domain Eukaryota; kingdom Metazoa; phylum Chordata; order Ceratodontiformes; family Protopteridae; genus Protopterus; species Protopterus annectens. Next base: position 1,579,216,784 of record NC_056728.1, on the reverse strand, counting down.
GGCACACCGCTGAGTAGATTATTTAAGAAGAGAGAAAACAGGATTGTCCCATTAGACATTATTCTGGAAAACATCAGACTTGACGATTACCTAATGTAATGGCTTGAGATGACTGGAACCATGTGACTCTTTAAGTAGTCCATTAGAAAGTAAACATTTGCGTTCATATACTGTAAAGAGGTAAACTAAAATAAAAAAAACATCAAATCTACAGATAACATTCCCCACAGATCCTGCCTCCACCTTAAGAAGAATGCCTTTGGAAAGAAATGAAGGTTAGCCTTGGAAGATACCTAGACATTAAAAAGCAGTAAATAAGGTTTTGATAAATCAGTACTTCAGGCTTAGAAATCAGCCTGGCAGATACAATGGAACAAAATGTTTCCAAAGAGACAGAATTCAGTCTTGTTGAGCCATTTGAAAAATGGAGCTTGTCAACCAAGAAATTAAATTGCCAAGGAGGACAGTTTTTTCATTGCTGGATGAAAAAGGACATCTAACCTCTGGAATTATTTAGCCACTCTATGCTTCACAAAATGATTGCTCTTCATATGTTCATAGGGTCATAGGTAAGTACTAGTCTAGCTGTCCTTGTGGGCCACTTTACGTCCATCAAATTTCCCTTTTTGTTCTTGAAAAAACATCTCTCATTTGGTTATAGACTAACTTTATCTATTCCATGGTAAATAATTATATATTACCCCTAATGAGGATAACTGGGATTATACTATGGATAATATGAGGTGACCCATGCATGGGATAAAGTATTTAGGAGCTGCCTCTGTCCATTAGTAGTCCAGAGAACAGTCCTATGGTAAATTTTCTGTTTCCCATTCATAGGTCTAAGTTGCACTTGAATATGGACAGGGATAAATTTTGTTTAATGTGGATGGGGAATATGTTCCACAACAGCTGTATCCTCTGCAAGATATACCCGTCCCTCAAAACTGTTCCCTTGATGTTGCAGAATTGGCCCCTAGACCAAGTATTTTTGATGCCATTTGGCTTGCTGGTGTACAATAAATCTATCAGTAATGGGTTGGAGGATGTCTTGTATGCCAGACACAGATTTCCTCTTAGTAATCTATAGGATACAGAGTATAGGGACAGGGCTTTGAGTCGGTCCATGTAGGACATGTTGTTTAGGCCTTGTATCATTTTAGTAAGGGATATCTTTGGTTGTTCAACTTGTTGCTTGTGTCTGCAAAGACATGTGCCAATGGGGAGATTATATTCAATGATTGGCCTAATTAGGGCTTAGTTAAAAGAGACAATGACATCCCTAGACCTAGATGCAATCCCTTTGTTTATAAGCTGTACAATATAGAAGGACCTTCTTACAATATACACGTTTGTCAAAAGTTAGGTCATTGCCCACATAAGTTCCCAAATCATGAACAACTATGCCAACTCTTAGTGGAATATTGTCAGTGTGTAACTCCCTGGGGTAGATGACTCCCCAATGGACACAATAATGCATTTTCTTGGCATTTTGCTTCAGTCCATGATTTTGGCACCAATTATCTATTTGAAACAAAGCTTCCTGCAAAATGGCTAAATAATTTGGGGATTTGATGACTGCTCTTAGATTGCAGTCATCTGCACACTTAGTCAGCCAGAGCTCTTTGGTATTATCTTTCACTTCAGAAAAGGAGATGCCAAATAGGGGAGGTCCCAGCACAAAACCCTGGATGACTTATGACTGGTCTCTTCGTGAATGTAATTTCCCCTATTTTGATCATCTGCAGCCTGTCTGTGAGCCAGCTGGCAATCCAACGGGTGACACAGGGGTTTATTCCTTTTTAATTTAGCTTTTCTACTATGCTTGAGTGGGGAATTGTGCCACAAGCTTTGGTCAAGTTGAAATATGCAGTGTTTACCATTTTGCCTTCATTCATTGTTTTGGAGACCTTTTAAAAAAAAATCCACCAAGTTGAACAAGTATGACCTACACTTGACAAATCCAAACTGAATCGAGTCCAGTGTTTCGAGGTGCCCTATGTCCTGATTGATTAATTTGGGTTTTTAATTTCTCCAAGTCTTTTGGGTTTCTAATACCATGATGGGAATGGACCCCATTCCTAAGTCAAAGTATGATTAAAGTTCATGAAATTAGTATTGTTTCACTCTTTGATGTCAGCCAAAAGTGCTCTTAGCAGCACTCGCAATGTGCCCAGTAATGACTCCTTCTGCAATTCGTATGGTGTTACATGAATTGGTAACATATCTAAATATGACTGTAATTTTTTTTATAAGACCCATTGCTCCTACTACTATTGAAACTGTCTGGGTATCTTTCTTCCACATAGCTCTCGTTTCTGCCTGCAGATTCTAGTATTTTATGACTTTGTGTCTCTCTGTATGCAAGACACTGTAGTCACTAGGTGTGGCGATTTCAGTGATCAATGCTACTTTTGTCTTCTTTTCTTGGACCGCTATATCCAGTTTTCTAGCATCTATCTTTTGGACTGTTGGTATTGGGTGATCCCATGTGATATAAACTTCATCATTTTCTATGATTCTTTGTGGCTCATGTTTCCAGTGTTTTTCAGCCACTTCGATACCATAACGTTTGCACAATTTCCAGTGTAACAGTCTCGCCACATTATTATGCATTTCGGTATACAGTCCCTCTGCATCGCAACCAGCAAAAAGGTGAGTGACTGTTTCCAATTCGGTTCTACAAAACCTACATATGTCTGTTTCTCCCACAGGTTCAATGGACTTTGTAAATCAACGTGTACGTAGCCCACTATCTTGGGCTGCCAATATTAACCTTCCATTTCTTGATGTGAATTCACCCCTCCTTAACCATTCCTGCATTCGTTCTTGATCAACATGAGGCTCTTCCAGAAGTTTTCTATACTTGCAACTATATTTATGCTTTTTCCACATTTCTTGCCTTCTCATCTGGTCCTTCACCTTATATTCTTTCTTTTGTTTCCTTGATAGGTCTTTCCATGGCTTTGCATGTCAGGCTGGTCATACCTATGGATCTGTAATTGCCTGGGTAATTGGAAGGTCATCCCCTTATGCAGGGGAATGACTGTAACTGTTCTCCATTTGCTTGGTACAAAATCTGTATGGAAGTAGAGAATGAACAGTGTTGTTAGAGTTGTGGCTAAATCATGCCTCATGCTATTTAAGATGCATCCAGGGGTACTGTCAGGAGTCAGGACCCATCAATGCCGTATTTTTAGCTTCTGATAACACTTTTCTGACTTGGTTTTGTGTGATAGCTAGAGACAAGTTCAGTTTCAGTTATATCTTGAGGGACAAAGGGAGTGAGGGATAAAGTTAGAGTTAAATTTATTGGCCAGTAAGTGCGCTATATCTTCAGCCTCAGTGTAGGTAACATCATTCTCAATCAGCTCAGTGCATTGCGGAATTTTGGTTTTGACATTACAAAGATAACTAATAAATGCCTTGTGATTGTCTTTGGCTTGGGTAGCTATTTAAGCCTCAAACTTGGCTTTGGCGGATTTTATTAAGCACCTGAGCTGTTTGTTTGGGTCTAATTTAAAGTATCAAATGGCCAAATTGTCAAAACCGATATGGTTGAGACCATATGGTTGACAATTCAGTCTGTCAAACTGTTCTGACTGAGATAGTGGTACACTGGGCATCAGGAAATTTGCTCTTTTCCCCAATGTAGTGTGTTCTTGGAGTTGGTACATATAATTAGCAGGGAGTGTGGAGGTACAAAGGGGGCCCTCCCCACAAAAGCATTGTTTCTGTTGTTCGTGGGTGTTGTTTGGGTTTGGGTTTTTTTTGTCAATGGACTGAATTGTCGACCTTATGGTCTTGACTATACTGATTTTGACAATTTGGCCTTTTGATACTTTAAACAGAGTCATTTGTTTAATTCAGTGACAAGGGATTTAACATTCTGTGAATTACTATTTTTATATTTTGTCAAAATTCTTTTCCTTTTATTATAAAGCTTGTTGATATTATGGTTCCACCATGTGGGTTTGTTTCTGCGGTTTGCCCTGCACTGGGGTGCAGCTGCATCTATGCAGCAGCTTACGTGCTGGTATAGTGAGGCGGTGTTCATTTCTGCATATTTGGTGGAGTTAACTGGGTTTGGCGGAGATTTGAAGCTTGCCAATGTACCACTTAGGAGTAGGTAGTTTGTCTTAAAGAAATGTCTAAAGGTACCTTCGGAAGAAGAAATCTCTGGTTTCAGTTTTATTTTGAAGGAGACTGCTTTACATGGTCAGCCCTAACAAGTTATGAAGATGTACAAGGGATAGTGCAATATGCTCCCATATTAATAAGGACAAGATCCAATATGTCATTCCCTCTAGTGGGTACCAATGAGCCCCGATAACATGGATGTTTAATAAATAGCATGAAACATGACCTCTTTGGTCTACTTTTCAACTGGAGTCTTCAGTCATGTTTTGTGCCCAAGGAATGGAAGATGGCTACAGTCAATTCCCCTGCACAAAGGAGGTCCAACCACTGATCCAGGGGACTATAGGCCCATAAGTCTTACCAGCCTCATATGTAAGGCCATGGAAAGAATCATCATGGATATGATAAATGAGAACATAGGTAACCTGCAAATACTGGACCCATCACATTTGAGCTTTGTTAAAGGAAGGTCATGCCTATTAAATCTTGTAGACTTTTTTGAGAGGGTCTCCAAAGCATTGGATGAAGGTAAGACTGTGCACATAGCATACCTCAACTTGGCCAAGACTTTTAATACAATAACCCACTCAGGCATAAACAAGCTCACTAATTTAGGTATAAACCCTTTTATCACCTGCCAGATAGCCAACTGGCTCAATGATAAAACCCAGGAGGCCAAAATAGTGATGCCACCTCCACCACTAGTGGAGTCCCCCAGGTCTTGGTACTGGGCCTGCTCCTTTTTGGCATCTATTTCTCTGAAATGTAAGCAAATGTTGAAGGTTTGTGACTGACTAAATTTGCAGATGATTGCAAGCTGGGGATTATCATAGACTCCCCTTCAGACACTTGCATTCTTCAAGTAGGTCTGTCTCTGCCTAACAAATGGTCCCATAACCATGGTCTTAAACTCAGTGCAAAGAAATGTATAATTGTATCCTTTGAGAAGTCATCAATCCCAGCTAATTACCATGTTGATAATACATACTTAAGAGTTGACCCAATCATCAGAGGTCAGGATACACATGAAGGCAGTAACCTTACCCACAACCACCATGTGGCTACAGTGGTGATCCTTTTATGTTGTGCAGCTTATAAATAAGGCCATGGTATCTAGGTCTAAAGTGGTCATTATCCCACTATACTCTGTCCTTATCAGACCAATCATAGAGTACAAGGCTTTCTTTAGTATGTACCTGACCACGCATATGCAGTAACTAGAGTGACCTCAGAGGTTCCTTATAAAAATAATTCAAGGTTTAACTAAACAGCCTTATGCAGAGTGCCTTAAAGCCCTTTTTCTCTACTCAGTCTCCCATAGATTGCTGAGGGGTGATCTATTCCTGACTTACAAGGCATCTGCAAACTCCACACATATGAGTCTCCTACATATTCATAAGTCAAAGAGTGCAAGAATTACAAGGTCTAGGGTTCTGTATTTGGTCTATGACTTAAGCAGAGCATGCTGGAAAGACAGATGTATATCCCAGAGACTTGACCCTCTTATGGAACAGGCTTTCCATCCATGTGAAGCTGACTCCGGCTATTACCTTGTTTAAGTGCAACCTAGACAAGTGATGGGGAATTGGAAATGTACTCTTGGCCTGGCACTCGTGTCCCTTATGGACGGAGGTAGCTTATAAATGCCTGGCTCCCAATCTCCTATTTGGATACAGGGCATAATTAAAGCTGTTCACCAACAAGGCCCCACAATGACTATGGCAAGGTATTCAGCAGACCACTAGTCATAAAACCAGTTACTGTATTGCTGTTGATGGGGATGCCTTGAAGTCAGAGGAACTTAATTATTTTTTCACCAGTTTTGAGGGGGAAACAGCAGAGACAGTCATGCCTAGGCACCAGCAGGTAGGCCACAGCAGTGTCATGTCATCTATGCCAGCCTCCTCCAGCCACACCTTCACAGTACAAGAGCATGATGTAAGACATGTGCTCAAAGCAGTCAATCCAAGAAAGGCTGCTGGCCCTGATGGAGTGATGGGACTGGTGCTGAAAGAATGCATGGACCAGCTTTGTGGAGTTTTCACAAAGATCTTCAAACTTTTTTCTGTCCAAGTCTACTATTCCATCTTGTCTGAAGTCCACTACGGTCATTCCACTGCCAAAGAAAGCTGTCACCAGTAGTCTCGGTGACTACCGTCCAGTGGCACTTACTCCAGTCATCATGAAGTATTTGGAAAAACTGGTTCTGTGACACATCACGGATAGTCTCACAGTTATTTATTTTATTTATTTATTTTTTATTTTACATTTGTTTACCGGGATAGTCCGACTGGACACATGACCATTTACAGCGGAGGCCCGGGAAGAAAAGCTCCACATTCAGTACAGAAAAACAAATAGTTGAATAATATGATAACAATATGATCATCTATACAGAAGCAAAACATTGACAAAAGACAAAAAAAAACTTTTGATACAAAAAACAAAATTTGACACTAGATAAAAAAATACAGCTTTCAATACAGAAACAGAAATTGACACTAGATAAGCATTATAACTGACTATAGAGACAGACAGAGACTACTTAGAAATTAATTAGTGTAAGTTTAGCATGAGCTAGTACAACTATTAGAAACTTGAGCAGAAAAATAAAATACCTGATACTGTAGAAAAATTACAGTAGGTATAATTGGAAATGAAGCTATCTGGGGTGGTAGAAACAGTGAAGGTTAGGTAATGCATGGACATAGCCAGGAATTCATTAAGTGTAATTTAAGTGAGTTTTTGAACAGCATAATAGTGGAGGCAGAAGATAAAGCAGGAGGAAGGTTATTCCAGGATTTAGCCACGTTATGGGAGAATAGTGCTTTACATGCAGTGTTGTTAGCCTTAGAGATACAAAGGAGTGATTTGTCAGTGGAGCGAAGGGGACAATTTGATTTGTAGGACGTGAGTAGGTGACTTATCTCAGATACACACCAGTATGCTTACAGAGCAAATAGATCTATGAAAGATGCCATCTCTACTGCCTTACACACTGCACTTTGTCATCTTGAGCAGCAGGGGAGCTATGTGAGGATGCTCTTTGTAGACTTTAGTTCAGCTTTTAACACAGTTATCCCAGATAGACTGGTCACTAAACTTGCTTGCCTACGACTTTCAGAACCTACCTGCCATTGGATTAAAGACTTTCTGACTAACCATCCTCAGATGGTTAGACTAGGCCCGTATCTCTTCTCTACTCTCAGGCTAAACACTGGTGTCTCAAAAGGTTGTGTCCTGAGACCCCTTCTGTATATTCTTTACACCCACAACTCTGTCGCCTCTCAGTCTACTAATATTAACATTAAATTTGGAGATGACACTACAGTGGTTGGACTTATTTCAGGAGGAGGTGAGACAGCATATAGAGATGAAGCTGTGTGGTGTACTGAAAACAACCTTGCCCTGACTTGCCCTAAAATTTGCCAAAATAAAAGAACTCATAACATATTTCTGAAGGCACAATGCAAATCACAACCCAATATATGTCAATGGAGACTGTGTGGAAAGGGTTCCTGCCTTCAAGTTTCTAGGTGTACATGTGGCAGAAGATCTCTCTTGGTACATGGAGGCAGTCAAGAAGGCACAGCAGATACTCCATTTCCTAAGGATCTTCAGGAAAAATAACCTGCAGGAGAAACTACTGGCATCTTTTTACCACTGTTTTATCAAGAGTGTGCTGACATACTGCATTTCTACGTGGTATGCCATCAGCTCAGCAGTAGACAGGAAGGCCCTTCAAAGGATCATTAACTCTGCCCAGAAAATCAGTGGCTGCTCACTGCCCTCTTTGGAGGAACTCTTCAGCTCTAGCTGTCTTAGCAGGGCAACCAACATCTTGAAAGATCTTTCCCACTCTGGACATCACCTGTTTGAGCTGCTGCCTTCTGGCAGATGAGTCAGGTCCTTTCAATCTCGGACAAACAGACTTAAGAACAGTTTCTATCCCAGGGCCATACATGAATTGAGCAATGCTGAATACTCACACCGAGTACAGATAATAGCCATTTGCACTATAAGGTGTATATTTACATTCTTGTGTGTTGTACTATATTATTTTCATGTGCAATATACCCAAGTGCAGTAAGTTAGTTGTTTACTGCATTGCATTGTATTATATTGTATTGTTTGGTATTGTATTGTAATGTATTCTCTTATTTATTCATGCTTATTACATATGAATGCACCTTAGGAGGATTTCTACAAATTTCATTGTGCTTGTGCAATGACAATAAAGGAATCTTATCTATATAATCCAGGAAGGTACACCATATGTCACTCACACCAACATGAACTACGACAGAGTTTTACTAGGACATGTTGTTCGGGGACTTGAGTGTGTGTGTATGATCTGACAGATCCTGGCACCAGACAAGCAACTAACCATCACTTTTTCCTTGCTCGGCCTGGTAGTAGGCACATCTGTATGTCATACAATGAAGTCACCTAAAACAAGAACTCTTGGTTGTATTGATGCCTATCTGTCACTTTGAGATTTCTTATGCTATGTGAGGAAGTAGGCTTAATATACTGAGTGTGCTATGTGCCTGTGTTGTGTTTTGGAGGTTTTTATGTTTTAGGCAAGTTAATCTTTAGAGCCTCAGCATATGATGGATTGAATATATTGTGATGGCCTTGGAGGAGTGTGATGTGTGGTGTTCTACTGATAATTTTGGTATCTCAGTTTAATGTGTGTGAGATTTTTGCCTCTAAGGATGTTATATATGTACATCTCTCACACACTGGATTATGCTATTTGAGTAATAGATGATTGTTAGAAAGCATGAGACAGTTCTTACACTGTCTCAAAATGCCCATTTGAATGGCTGGCTATAGAAGTTGTGGGAAAGTGTTGGTCCATGATACCAACAGGAATGACTCTGGGGGCTGGGATAACTTTTTCTGCTTGGAGTTCATTTTTAGAATAATGTTTTGGTAGACTTGCTACTGAGTATTTAATTTCAGTACAAAATAACTAGCCTGGAAACCTGCTTCTGCAACCACCAAGAACCAGTAAACTAATTATAGTAAAAAAAAAATCCCTAATTTTTTACTAAAATCAGTGCAACCAGTATCAGTACACTCAACATTAAGGAATTTTATCAAAGTTTTTTAGGCTGGTGAATAGTTTAAGGAAAGAAACTTTTCAAACAGATACTTATGTACTTGTCAATAACCAATAAACTGGTACAGGGAGGGAATTATGTTGCTAAATTATCATAAGGGGCAGGCAACAATACATATACTAGGGTTAGGAACACTACTACAACAGGGTGGAAGTGAGGGAAAAACAATTATACCTTTAGCTCCGAGATGACTGTCTGGAACTGCCATAATTCAAAGACAAGTCCTGAACTAGCCATAATGTCCAAATCTGTACTGTAAAGATGAGAGAAACATTCGACATGACTGAGGAAAGGACAGGATTCAGGCCTAAGATTGCATATAGATGCCTAAAGATCTGCTCAGTGAAGATGAAGATGATACTTTTCAAAGTAAATGGAGAGCCACTGCTACTTAGCAAACATGAAAACCTAATAGAATGCTTCCTGTTTACCATTAGGTTCTTTGAAGTCCTTGTGAGAAAGTCTGATGGCACTGCAGAGTCTACAGAAGTTGTATGGCCTAGATCGGACAGCTGTGGGCCATCATGGATAATTGTTGACCATTCCACTCTAGTATTGGTGATCAACAGGTAGCACACTCTCCTTTGGTGCTGGAAGACCAGAAGGCTGTTGATTTTATTTCCACTCCAAGTGATTTGATTGATGATGGGTGCTGCACTCCTGGGAGTGTTGTTCTTTTGATGAAACATTCAACTAAGGTTGTATCTGCTTCAGTTGCTGGTAGCTTTGGTAGATGTAAAAGATGAAATGAAACCTATTAAAATGCATAATCTATATTTTATATATATATATATATATATATATATATGTATATATATATATATATATATATATATATATATATATATATATATATATATATATATCATATACAAATTATTTGCCAGTATTTACAAATACTGACACTTTTTAACTTACAAATCTCATTTATAATTCATTTTTTGATATATTAACATTTTTCATTCACCTTCTTAATTCTCCCCACTCTTTTTTCAACAACTGAAATTGTACTTTTTTTTTCAAAATTCTAATAATATTCACTTTCCATTATAGTTTATGTCATTCATCCTTTCATTTCAAATAATCCATATTATATAAAACAATATTTGTCTAAATTATTAATATCACTCTGTTTTCTATCACCATAATACTCTTATTCTATCATGTCTATATATCTTTTACACTTTTCAAACCTTTTATACTTTCCTTTTCACATATATTTTGTCATAATTGCATTACTCTTTCACATGGTAGTGCACCGATCAGTACTGTTTACTTATATTTATTTACCATGGTAGTGCACGGATCACTATTGTTTATTTATATTTGTTTAACGGAGTAGTGCACTGATCACTATTGTTTATTTATAGTTGTTTACTGGGCTAGTGCAGTGATCACTATTGTTTATTTATATTTGTTGACTGGGTTAGTGCATTGATCAGTATTGTTTATTTATATTTATTTACCAGGGTAGTGCACTGCTCAGTGTTGTTTATTTATATTTGTTTAATGGGGTAGTGCACTGATCAGTATTGTTTATTTATATTTGTTTACCGGATAGTGTACTGATCAGCATTGTTTATGTATATGTCTTTACCGTGGTAGTGCACTGATCGGTATTGTTTATTTATATATGTTTACTGGGGTAGTGCACTGATCGAGTTTGTTTATTTATATTTGTTTACTGGAGTAGTGCACTGATCAGTATTGTTTATTTATATTTGTTTACCACTGCTCAATGTTGTTTATTTATATTTGTTTACTGGGGTGGGGTACTGATCAGTATTTACCAATTTCAGTCTCAGTCTAGGTGAAATATAAAACATTTCATAAACATTTCTACCATGACGACATCAGCTGCAGTCAAGTAGTTTAGAAATAATACTCTGTACAACAGTAATAGAGTACCTCATGTGTTCATTGTGAGCTGCCAGTAAAAACAGCTTAAGAATGTATCCTTAGCTGGTAGATGAGGTTCTGTTCTCTGGGATATCTGTTTCCTCTGTCTCCCACCCGGTCATTAAAGAATATAGCTCTGTCATCTGTAGAGGACAACTAACCTGGCACACCATTCTATACCAGCCTTTGTCAAGAGAAACTGCTGGTAAATGACACTGAAGATAAAGGTGTACAAACAACAAGGTTTTCACAGATACAATTTAAAAATCTATCAAAATGTATTACGTACATGAATGAGCCACAGCATTCAGAAATCTTAGAAACTCTATTGTTCATATCCTGAGCTTTATCACTCAAGCCTTTAACATAACTGATTTAAACATATTGTTTTTTTATTACAAAATGATCATCTGACTTCCAGGAATGTGCAGTCTACAAACACAGTGTGTGACAAGTCAGATTTAAACGCCTCTCTCGGGATATTATGCAGAGTTATAATGTCTGCACTTAGAAGAGTATTATTAATGCACCACAGTAATCTTTTTAGCATTTGAAGTGTGAAGAATAGCTCCAGCTGTGTTTGATGTGTTGACTAAACGCAGCCTGTTATTCAGCTATGCATAGTTATAGCCTAAATGCAGTAACATGGCCAGCTATAAGCCCCTTCAGTACCTGTTAATGAACCGTGAGAGCTGCAGTGTATGCCAAGTATCACAGATGCAAAATGCACATCAGTTTTAATAGTGCAGGTACAAACCAAACATAGCAACCCCACGAAACACAGAAATAATTCATTGGAGATAAAGAAAAAACAACAAAATATCCAAATATGCTAGAAGGTATAATAAATGTAACTGCTGCATGCTAGAATTTCACAATTCCCTACTGATGCTGGTAATGTTGATTTGTACTTGAGTGCTTTTACAAGTCATAGCATATTAGTAGCTCCATGGGGAATATTTCTGAGACATGTCTTTATAAATATATATTTTATCAGGCCTGTACTCTTTTCTTGTTGCTCAGATTATATAGAAAATGAGAGAGAAAGAGAATCAAAGAAAGATGGACTTAGAAACTGAATGACATAGCTTGGCGAGAAATTACTGAGCTCCCCATCTCCAGATAAGCAACGATTATCAATGTAGAGTGAGAGCGTGAACGGAGTCCCTGTCAACATTTAGTTACTATGTTAGGAATACTACAGTGACTCACAAGAAGAGTCATTAAAGGTGCAGCTCAATATGTGAGCTTTTACATATATATACATATATAAATATATACATATATATATATATATATATATATATATATATATATATATTCAATAAGTTTGTTCTCTTCTGGCAAGAAGAAATCAACAAGTAAGCACATATATTAGCTGCTTACCTCAAGATTCAGCTGTTGCCAACACATTAAAAGTTAAGGGTATTGCGAGCCCTGTGTAGGCATGTTGAATACTCGTACGTCGCGTGGCACAATTCTTTTGTCCAGACAATACTGGAAATGATGTCATTGCGTGTGCAGTCTTTTCAATTTCAAGAAATCCCTCTCAAGTTCCTCCATCAACTGCTGTAACCGTTCGGGTCCCACCAGTCACACTCGCGATATCATCATCAGCTGTTGCCAAATCAAACTGCCAAAGGACACTCCTCTCAGGTACAAGATACTGATTGAACCTCTTAATTAATCTGAACAAATTTGTCCTCAGAGATTCTAAACAGTTCCTTATTGACCTTTATGACTGCGTTAAAGATGTTCATGATTTAGAGACTATATATTTTTTGTTACCTTGGATGTACAGTCTCTCTTTACAGTTACCCCAATGATTTGGGGGTCCAGTTTGTACATGAATATCTTGTAGGTCATAGTGACCTTTCCCTGGTTCAGACTGATCTGATTACATACTTCTTGGAAATGATATTAGAGCATATTATACCATGACCCCCCCAAAACGTGCACACTGATTGGCCAGCGTGCCCGTTGTAAATCGAGTTATACTAATGGAAAAAGGTCCAGTCGGCCGGACTTTTTTCCATTAGTATAACTCGTTTTTTTAAAACACTGTCTCGCTATGTTAAATGGGTTTAACATAGCAAGACAGCTTTAAAATAAGCAACGGAGATCTCCGTTGCTTATTTTAAAGCTGTCTCGCTATGTTAAACCCATTTAACATAGCGAGACAGTGTTTTAAAAAAAAGCAACGGAGAAAGCAAGATCTCCGTTGCTTTCTTTTAGTGTCTCGCTATGTTAAATGGAGATCTCCGTTGCTTATTTTAAAGCTGTCTCGCTATGTTAAACTCATTTAACATAGCGAGACACTAAAAAAAAAGCAACGGAGATCTTGCTTTCTCCGTTGCTTTTGCCCACAGCTCTGATGTACTCAGAACTGCCGCGGATGCCAGACATCTGCGGAAGGGCAGTAAACAGGCATTATACCATGCCATTATTTAAGAAAAGTAATAGTTTCTTTTCTTAAATAATGTCATGGTATAATAGCAATAACCCACTTCTGGGTGTGGGTAATGCTAAATTTACCCACGGTTGGCTTGGAGTTGCTATGGGGACCTCATGTGCTAATAGTTATACAAACATGTTCTTGGCACATTGGGAGAATACCATACCCTTTGAAATAGAAGAATTTAAAGCACATGTCTTATTCTATCGACGTTTCGTAGATGACCTCTTCTTATTGTGGAGAGGTAGCGTGGATGAACTGTTTGCATTTCATCGTATGATTAACACGCTTATTACTTGCTTGCAATTTACTATGAATTGGTCATCCACACGAATTGAATATCTTGACCTTTATATCAAGAAATTAAGCAATGGCCTTATCAATACAGGTGTATTTCATAAGTCATGCTATAGGAATTCTTTCCTGTTTAGGACCAGCATGCACCCAGGATACATTTTTCGAAATTTAATTCGAGGTCAAGGTGTCAGGGCATCTAGGTTGAATCCCATAGAAGCTAATTTTTTAGAAGAACTTAATACTCTAGGAAAGAGGTTGTTATCTAGAGGATATAGGGAAAATGAAATTATTGATTCATTGCAAGATGTTAGTGTTTTACGTCAGGGCATTGCTGCACCATACTTTGGCCTTTAAATGCTAATAGTACCAATCATAAATGTGATAGAAGTCAAACGTTAAATGTTCCCCTTTTCTATACTTCTGATAGTAGGGAGTTAGCTGATATCTTTAGTAGAAATTAGTCTGTGCTTCAGGTGGACAATAAAATTAAAGTTCTTGTACAAAAACAGGAAGAACTTGAAAAGATTTCTCTGCTATCAAAATTCTACTAGTGAATATAGGATTGGAGGAGTTACTCGCCCTTGTGGAGAGTGTAATTTTTGCCCATATATCAATACATCAGATAAATTTTACCACCCAGATATATGTAGGGAATATTCATTCCAAGCTGAGGCCACTTGTAAAACTCCTAATATTATTTATGTAGCTGAGTGTTAGATTTGCCATTGCTTTTACGTTGGTAAAACCAACAGACCATTTAAGGACAGGATAAGAGAACACATTTATAATATTAAGAAACGATCTGAGAATAATGCATTGGCAAAACATGTCATGCGACATGATGATAGCCATCATTTTCTTTTTAGGGCCCTTGAGGTTATAGCAACTAGTATCAGGGAAGGAGAGATTAGGAACCACATTGAATTTAGGGAGACTAAATGGATTATTACACTTAGAGCTGATAGAGGGAGTGGGTTGAATGAGAGAGCCCCCTAAAACCCCTTTTGAAAAAACGGAGAATTCAGAGATGATTTTTAGCACATATATTTGAGAAGTGTATATGTATATATATATATATATATATATATATATATATATATATATATATGTACATATACATATGTATATATGTATATATTTTTTATATGTATATGTTTATGTTTTGTACATCCGTTATGTTTTTTGTTATATATTGTTATATATTTAGTTTTTTGGATGTATTTTATATATATTTTTTTATATAAGTATGTTACTTTAAGAAGCATGCTTTAATTAGTGAGGAATTCTTTGTTGTGATTGGGTCACTAGTTTTTGAATTCCTTTATAAAGGATTTTCTCTTCATTATTGTGTTTTATGGTCTGAAGAAGCTTATTAGTGAAAGCGCTTACCGTGTTTGTACAATAAAAGGTTTTTATGCTTTTACTTTCATTGGGACTGCTTGGTTACTTCGTTGTAACATTTGCTATATTATATATAACATCATACCACTGGTGTTTGGCATGTCTTTTTTCTCAAAGACATATACACACACACACACACACACACACACACACACACACACACACACACACACACACACACACATATATATATATATATATCTATAGCTATATCTATATCTGTATCTATATCTATGCATCTATCTATATTGTCTTTCTTTCTATCTATCTATCTATCTATCTATCTATCTATCTATCTATCTATCTATCTATCTATCTATCTATCTATCTATCCATCTAATCTATCTAACTATCAATATATAGGTCACAAAAAATCTGAAACATGACATGTCTTACAGCTGGTAGGGTCTGGCTATATTGGCCAGAACTTGCCCATTAAGACATTAAAAGTAAAAGGTCATGGACATTCATAAGCCATGTAGCGGAAACACTGGTATGTTCTTAAGGGCTTATTTGCATATATCCCATGGGCCTTCATTACAGGATGTTTAAGGTATTACACAAAAAAGATTCCATACTGGCTGAGTCTTTTTTGCAGTTTTTACTGAATGGTTTGCTTGTGTAACATTATATATATATATATATATATATATATATATATATATATATATATATATATATATATATATATATATATATATATATACAGAAATGTAAAACACTTGTAGTCCAAAAAATGGCAGGTAGTTCCAGTGTAAAAAACTCTTCTTTATTCAACCACAGACATAGAAGCAGTTTGACAGATAATTTCTGCTTCTTCAGATGCAAATGCATGCTGTCTACTGTGTAACTTATATACCTTGAACCAACTAATTAAGTCACTATCAGCCAACAACAACAACAATAAAGCAGACCATAAATACTGGATAGGATGCTAGTTCATTGCTGAAGGTTATTTTCTCTTACTTACCCACATAGTATGGTATAATAAAATGCTATATATATTCAGACTATAAAATAGAGTAACAGTGAGTAATCTTTGTCACAGACTATCCAGTGGAAGAAGATCAGCATAATCAATCAGAACAAATCTGGCAACATATTCTATGGGAAGCAACTCCAATAACGCAGCCACATCTTCATATATTCAACAAACGTAGCAACATGAATACAAACAAATTTATCAATTTGCAAAAAAAAGTAAGGAATAGTTGTTACTTAAATGCACTGCAATGCAGTGCAATAAAGCAACAAAGATTTTGGTAATATGTGCACTTCAGAAATTTTTAATGTGATGGCTCAGGTCCTGTTATGTCAAGCATATTTCAAGGTCAGACTATCAGCCAGAAAAACAGTTCTACATCCTATATTCACAAATAGGACAGACTCACACACACACACACACACACACACACACACACACACACACACACACACACACACACACACACACACACACACACATTTTATATGCTATTGATTGCTGAATCATTTGTTTGACGTATGCTGCTTCCTGTGCTCTCACATTTGTTGATGCATTTACTTGGTTTTGGAGACATGTTACAGTAAGGAGAGGCAGCAAACAGAACAATCTTTCATAAAAAAATGTGTTATTACAGTGAATGGAAAACTGGCAAGTCTCTGTTAACAGAAACTAAAATGAAAATACAGGAGAAACGTAAAATATTTGGTGATCTAAAGCAACTTCTAGAATGCTTTTCAACTTTGAGGCATATAGCTGCCCACATGGCATTTATTTTTTCTGACTGGAAGTGTGTTAATAAATTCATGAGCAGTTTACACTTTACTTCAAATTTTTATTAGAACCAACAGTCAAATGTACAGTCGTTGGTATGTAGTTGCAGGGCTGTGATTCATTATCATACTTGTACAAATATGAGTCGGTATTCTTTTCCTCTACCATATAGAAGACAATTTAAAACAAATAGTCTGTATTACCAGGTCTCAGCATGACAGCTGATATTGATGAAGCATATGGTGGGTAAAATTAAAAAATCAACAGTCTTTTTCACCTAACATCCCACTTGTGAGTGGTAATGGTCCCTTGTACAACTTCTCCTGGTGGTGTGTGTGTGAGCGCGTGCGCGCGTGTGTGTGTGTGTGTGTGTGTGTGTGTGTGTGTGTGTGATGTTGGTTTCCTTATTACATGCCTTTAAACAGCTCTGAGCAGCTAGTCTGATAAGGTTAAGATTCAGGTATGAGGTATGAGCTTGTCTACACTAAAGGCAGTTACATGCCACAGTCATAAAAAAATAACAAAACTAATGGACTACGTATGCCTTTAAGGCATAATAAGCATATTTAACAAATAAAGGAGCATTTGGTCAATACTGGTCTATGTATCCCAAAGTCTTTGGCAAATAAATAAGCTCTTAGACAATCCCTTAGTGAGTGAACAACTAAGAGCTCTACCTCACTGCTCGTTTATAAAACATTTGGCTCAGCATATGGATGAATAAAAGAGTAACTCTATTCACTATTCCTTTCAGGAACATAGGGCTTAGTACTTCCTTTTACCAGGACTTCCACTGACAGATATACAACACACAAGAAAGATCTCCCTATCTAGAAGCCACCTGTTCTGATTTTGGGGCATCCTCCTCCCCTGGGAAATATTTCCAGACTACTGGAACTCCACTAACGTCCACTGATTCCAACTGCTTTTTACAATTTTGTCAGGGTATCTGTGTTAAATATATATTCAGAGTATTACTAATTTACCTGAAATAGGGATAAACTCAATCTTAAGTAGATCACATGCATTTAATTTATCTGAACTATGAGTACATACTCTTAAATGGATCTAATTACATGTCAATAATTTACCCAAACTATGGATACATTCTCTTAAAAGGACCTAATCACAAATCTTGCTTCCCCCAATTCCTTTATAGTTATGAGCCCTCTGATTTCCACTTGGCATAAACACTTATTAAAGCCTTAATGTGCCTAACGGCCCTACCTGGTTCTACACATACCATTTGGTACTACCTACCAGGCAATTCCTATGGCACTATCATGATATGTTACAATATATGTTTACATATGTATGTGTTATACTGTTTGCATTCTCTTTCCCTCACTCTCTCTCTCTTTATATATATATATATATATATATATATATATATCTATTGGGCATGCTATCAAAATGACAGAATGCCAACACCCAGGGGACTTGACACCATTTGGTCAACAGGTGTGCAAGATCAATAATCCCTGGGTAGGAGAACATTTCCTTTCCCTGGGGATTGTTAGAGTTAGAGTTAGTATATATAATTAGCAGGGGTTGTGAGTGTGCGGTGGGGGGGGGGGCTTGTCCCCCTGCAAAAACACTTGCTGTTGGTTTAGTCTACTGTGGGATAATCTCTGGAACGTGCAGAATGTGTCAATATTTGTGACTTTGATATTATGATATCACTATTGGATGTTTGCACACTGTCCAATTGATCAAGTGTAAATGTTCGTTTGTTCAAAATCTTAAATCTCCGAAAGTTCTTCACCGATTGCTTTGAAATTTTCACACAATGTTGCATTCGAATACACGCATGTTTTTATATACCTACTATTATATAGATGTCACACGTTGCATTCGAATATTCGAGTGTTTTTATATACCTACTATGGACTCTATATATTTGTATACAAATATGCAGTTTTATATGTTTTTGTTATAACTTTCTTACTTCTTTTTCAGTGCAATTGATCTGCTTTAGTTCATCCAAATAATGCCTCACAGAAGATCAAACTTAGGTTGTCGTACTCGCTGAGCAGAAGCAGTGCGACGAGTAATTGCAAATCAAACTGAGGAAGAACGGACATCAGCGAACGAGCAAAACAGACAAAGAATGGCTCAAATACGTGCTGAGGAAGCAGCAGAGCGATGTGCAGCCAGACTTGAGGATGCACGATTGCGAGCACGGCAATCACGTTCTGCAGCTTCAGATCTGCTTCGTTCTCCTCGATCGACACCAGCGGACAAAATAAATGCTTGCCTGTGGTGACACGTAAAGAGATTAAAATTAACTACAAATATGCATGTCCAGCTGCAAAACGATCGATCAGCTGAGATATTCTCACATCAATTGCTGGAAATTGGGAACGGAAAGGTGCCGGTTGATCTGACCTCAGGACGAATTTCATTGCCTCATAACTTCTGCAATTTAGTGATGTCAAAAGAATTGGTTGAAAAAGTATTTCCCAATATTCAAACCAATTATAAGAATCACGATTGGTTGACTGAACAAGTTATTCTTGCGGCCAAGAACAAAGACGTCTACGCACTTAACAATATTATTCAGTCTAACATTGAAAGAGAGCCAGTCACATACAAGTCCATCGACACTGTTGTGGAAGCAGATGAAGCGGTTAATTATCCAACAGAATTTTTGAATTCACTCGATCTGCCAGGGATGCCACCGCACGTACTGCAATTGAAAATCGGCGTGCCAATTATCATGTTGTGAAATATCAACCAGCCATAGCTTTGCAACGGCACGCGGCTTGCAGTAAAAAAATTAATGAGCAATGTCATAGAAACAACAATCTTGACAGGACCTTTCAAAGGTGAAGATGTCCTCATTCCTCACATTCCTGTAATTCCAACGGATATGCCATTTCAATTTAAGAGACTGCAATTCCCAATTCGATTGGCATTTGCAATCACCATTAACAAAGCTCAGGGCCAATCTTTAGAATTGTGCGGTTTAGATCTACACACAGATTGCTTCTCACATGGACAATTATATGTTGCGTGTTCTAGAGTCGGCAAACCAGACAATCTGTATATCTGCACAGACAATGGAACAACAAAAAATATTGTATGCCCACAAGCATTGTGAAATTAAACATATTAGAAATGTGCGCTCTTTTCTTTCTTTTCCATTTAACCAGACTGAGCCACAGCAACGCGTGGCGGGTACAGCTAGCATAAATATATATATATATATATATATATATATATATATATATATATATATATATATATACACACACATATATATATATATATATATATATATATATATATATATATATATATATATATATACACACACAGATAGATAGATAGATAGATAGATAGACAGATAGATAGATATAGATATACTGATATGTGGTTCTGTGTCGTCTGACTGAAAACTCGTTTGACTGAAAAAGAAATTAGTTAACATAACTGATTGAAAGCTCATTTCACTCATGTGACTGAAGTGAACTGCAATTTATAGAAACGTTATATACAACAGATACACTGAAAAAAATGTTTTTTGCAATGGGCAAGCTTCACCCCTCCCCACACCCCTTTACTTATATATACTAACTCCATGGTTACACAATTATAGAGAAAGGAAAACAAAAACTCCACATGCAATGAATCAGTGCCGGCACACAAACACGGATATTTACCGATGTGGCGATATTGTATGATGATGTGCATTTCAATCCACACATAGTCTTCTTGAATCACTTTATAACTCCTTTGATCAACCACAATACCGTAGCATACTATCTATACAATTCCATAGTTTTTCTGTCAGTTATGATTAAGTCATATAAGTATTCAGTTAAATATGTTTTCAGACAATTGTGCTCAGTCATTTGTAGTCATTTGTTGATTCACTTGATTCAGTCATAGGTTCATTGGTTCATTAAGTCATAAGTTTTTGATCAAACGATATAATAACATAGAACCATATATATATATATATATATATATATATATATATATATATATATATATATATATATATATATATATATATACACACACACACATATATATATATATATATATATACATATACATATATATATATATATATATATATATATATATATATATATATATATTTTTTTTTTTTCAAGATGTTAATACAGTGGATATACCTATGAACAAACACAGTTTTCAATGGAGTTTTTGTCTGCAGCTTTGTTTATGGAATCTATTGTAGCGGTGTAAGGGAATTTACCCTTACCCTGCTGTTGTCTGATCTCGGAGTTAGTATATATAATTAGCATGGGGTGGGTGTGGGGTGCAGGTGAGAGTTTTAAATTTTGTTGTTTTTCATCATTTTAGATTTGTTCTAAAATGATTGTTCTTTGGTTGTTGGGTATTATGAGAGTTCAATGTCTAATGTGAGTATCCTTAGAAACGTAGCTATACATTCCCATGAAGTTCTTAGTCCTAACCTGACATGAGTAGAATATTTACATGCTGGCCCTACCCATGAGTGCCAAGGGTACTAAACCAGGGGTGGATTTGTGCTTACCCATCCGGACAGCATTTGAATATTATAAGAGAAGTACTTCATTTATGTGGAGTGGAGGAAGAGGTATTTGTTGTGATACTTATCTGTTCCTCCAACGTATTGTATTTTTGTTGCAAAAAGAATGAGATCTTTTGAGTGGGTGTTTATGACCCCATTGTTCTTGTGAATCTGCATTAGGTCTGGCAAGATAAGGTTTATTGAAGCTGTGTATGTGAAGCAGAGATTACTGCACAGTAGCCTGTCTGACACTGAGAGGAGGCATAAAGCTTTGAGATGTTCTTTATAGCTTTTATGATTTAGGTCTTTAATTTTCTTAGTAGGAAAAGCATTGTGGGTATTTAATTTGTATCAACTGCTTGAACAGGTGAATAACTAAGGTGGCATTATACTCAATGATCACCCTAATTAGTGAGGAATCCAGTGGAATGATTATATCCCTGATGTGGATGCCACAGCTTTAGTAATAACTTGTGAAATGAAAAAGGACTTTCTTACAAGAGTGGATATGTGGTCATCACAGGCTACATAGGTTTTCAAATCCATAACTACTGGATCAATTTTCATGGTGGTATTCTCAATGTGACAGTTACAAGGGACTTCTTGCTTGCTGAAGAATACTATTTCATAGTTCTTGACATTTAGCTGTTATTACTGGTTTTGACACAAACTGTTGGTTTGGGAAGGCCTTGTTGGAGGATCTAGATGTCCTCTGGGGAATTTAGCATGGCACCAAATTTACAGTCATCTGCAAACTTAGTTAACCATAAACCTGTAATAGTAGCTTTGCCTCAAAAAGTAAATGCCAAAGAGGAATGGTTTATGGACTGAACCCTGGGGTACACTGCTAATGACAGGTCTTCTGGAAGAGGTAGAGCAGCTCACCTTATTTTCCTGGGTTCTACTTATGATCCAATTTACTATTCAATGAGTTATATATGGATTAACATTGGATTTGGGTAGTTTATCTGTATTTCCTGAGAGTGGGATGGTGTTGAATATCTTTGTGAGATCTCCATTTATTTATTTATTTACTTATTTATCTCAGTTTGATGACTGGGGAAGTCCACTGGGCCAAGAAGAGTCTGTTTTCGGTGGAGGCACAGGGAAAAAAGCTCCAAGACATATTACAGACATATACAGTGTAGTATAAGCATAGTTGTTAGGCTAAGAATACATCATAATACATCGTAATTCAGTATATCAATGCAGAAAACAGCCTAATATTATCTTCTGGCTGGGAATCCAGCACAATACAAATGGGGTAAAATATAATCATGAGAGAAGCTACAAGTAATGGTATGTTGTGAAATTTTTGTATGTACAGAGTTAGTTTCATTTTGACATAAGAGAATCTAAGAAGGATATTCATGGTGCAGAAGGAGATTGTCTAGAACTGTATAGTGGAGTGTATTAGTAGGAGTAGCAATGGTGTAAGAAGTAAGTGATGGAAATGAGAATGAGAGTGGGAGGGGGAATGAGAAAGTATAGAGGCGGAGTTATGTCGGAGAGTGACATGGACATGTCCATTTCAAAGATAAATGGAAGAACAAGAGAGATTTGAAGTTGGTATGGTTAGCAATATTGCAAAGGGGGGAGGGAGAGAGTTCCATAGTTAGATATGGAGCAGGATAGAAGAAGTTGCCCAGGGAGTCTTAAGGGTTTGTAGATCTGTAGGAGGTTTTGGTTTTCTGATCTGAGTGAGCAGGTAGGTATGTAGGTTGTTAAGTTAGTAGCAAGAGAAGGGCAGCTGGAAGGTTTGAAGATGAGCTTGTAGGCAGTGGTGAGCTGAATGAATTTCAAGTAATTGGGTATATTGAGCCATTGCAGGGTATGGAGAGATTGGCAATGGTGGGTTGATTTTTTAGAATTGGTTGCGAATTTGCTTATTTTATGGTAGCAAGACTAGGCCGAGTTGGAAATTGCTTAACAGAGGAACGCCGTACATAAGAGAGGGGAGGAAGTAGGAGGAGGCTAAGATTTGTCTGGTGGAGGAGGTGAGGTAGCGGTTGTGTCTGTACAGGAGTCCTAGTTTTTTTTTGTTTTTTTTTTAATGGTGGATTGGATATGGGTGTCAAATTTTAGATTTTAATCAATAGTGATGCTAAGCAGTTTGGTATTGGATACATTTTTTAGGGGGATGTTATTCTGGTTGAGTATGGAGAATGTGTTTTTGTTTATGGAGTTTCTAGAAGGAGTAAAACTCATCAGTTTAGTTTTATTAGCATTTAGGGCCAAGCGATTGCTTTGCATCCAGGTTTCTGTTTTAGAGAAGGCTGATTGGGTTTTTAAGAGTAGGTCAGAGGGAGAGTAAGCTTAGCAGATGATTGTTTAATCATCTGCCTACTGGATCAGTGAGGACTCAGGGATGGTGTGGTGGAAGTTGTTGATAAATATATTGAGAGAGGACTTAGAACAAAACCTTGGGTACCCCAGTGGGGGCAGGTAGGAAGGGAGAGGTTGAGGATTTCCATTGTACAGCTTGTTGACATTCCATTGTACAGCTTGTTGACAATCAGAGAAGTAGCTAGAGAACCAGGCTATGGTGGAGGGAGGGAGAGGTGGAGAGAGGAGAGGTGAGATAGGAGCGAGGGGTCAGAGATGGTGTCAAAAGCTTTTGATGGATCTAGGAAGAGGGTAGATACAAGTTTGCCAGAATCATGTGCGTGGTTAATGGTTTTGAGAAAGGAAAGGAGGACAGTCATTGTACTGTGACCAGGGCAGAAGCAGTGCTGAGTGGGGGTGAGGAGATTAGTTTGTGTTAGGTATGGCATCAGTTGTCAATGGATAGCTTTTTCTAGTATTTTAGAAATTGGGGAAAGGATGGAAATAGACCTGAAGTTGGAGGTATCTGTGTTTTTGCCTCCCTTGTGGAGTGGGATGATACAAGCATGGTGCCAGATAGATGGTACATAGGATTCTTGGATGGATCTGTTTATTAGATATTTACTTTGTATTAACTTACCCTCATCCATTTTTTCAGTAGCCTTCTTGCAGAAGTCAGACAGGTTAAGTAGGGAAGATCTGCTCTTGACAAGTCCTAACTGGCTTGGTTGAGAGTTTGTAGGTTATGTATTTCCTTATTTATTAATTCCATAACAATTCTTTTCAAAGCTTAACAGATTAGGGTGGTCAGACTTACAGGTCTATAATTTCATGGGTTCGTGACACCCTACCTTTGTACAAGGGGGTGACAGTTGCTGTATTTGGGATCTGATATTAAATAACCTCTGTAGGGGAAGGGGGCTCTAACTGGTCCTTTTCCAGACTGGCCAGTAAGAAAACGTGTTCAGTGAAGATAAGAGGGAGAGCTATAGATGCAGGTGTAAGATCTGAGAACACAGGAGAGAAGCTGGGGATGAAGTTAGAACTAAATGTATCTGCTAGTAGCTAAGCTGTCATCTGGATTTGAGTTTGTGACAGTTACAGCTTGGTTAATTTGTTCACGGTCTGGAGTTGCCTTTTAGGTTTAGCATGATCTTGTTTTTCATCTTGAGAGTTTGCCTTTATTTTTACATGCAATGCATTTTGTTTAATTAGTATAGAGCCTGGTTATATTTGGGATCTATCTCAGGGGTTTATTTTTGAATTTGGCATTCTATTTTAATTGGAGGGAGATAGATGCATCCATAGAGATATTCATGTGCACAGAATTTGCCGGTAAAGGATTCTGCATAAGTAGTGGGGTCAAGTTTCAAGGGGATGTTAAATTTAGCCATGTCATTACACAGTTTCAGTAGATTAGCCTTGGTATAATCTCTGAATACTGACATACTGGAAAATGCTTCCAGATTATGTTTTAAGGTGACTATGACTGATCTGTGGTCCAGTTTGCCAAGGTGGTAAATTGCAATTGTTACGGAGCAAAGCTGTCCCATATTGACGAAGACCAAGTCCAGTATTCTATCACCCCTGTTTGAGGTGCCAAATAAATGGTTCAGAGAAATGTATTGATGAAGTCCAGAAATATCTGAATATGCATTTTGAGGATGTATACATCTCCCTAGTTGACATCCCCTAGGAAAATGGTATTTGAAATAATGCACAGAGAGTCTGTACTATTTGGATATTAGTTAGTGGCAGAGGGAAACATAGAAGGGGTCCTATAGTTAGCCATGATATAATAACACTAGCCTGGAGGTGAAGCATTTTTTTAAATATGGAAAAACTTCCACATTTAGAGCCTTCATCTAATGTGGAAAGCCTGAATGTGTGGAAAAGGTTGAAACTGTGCACTGATGGGGTGCACTCAATGGTCTTGAAATAGGTCCCCTTAACAATGTATACATCAGTATTTGCCAGGGTAAGCAGTGCTTGTAGGCAGTGGAGTTTTTTTTATTAAGGCTCCTACCACTGAGCAATAATACCTTTATGCTATCTGGATTCTATTTTGTTACGTTTGAAGCTTATGAGGACTGACATTGACTAAACAAGGCACTATGGAGGAAGACAAGTTTTTACCCAATATACAAAAGCCTTGGGGGGATAAGCGCAGGCCATCCCTGACAAAGCAGTTAGTAATGCCAATTATTTTTTCCCACACTGGTTTATATTGGACTCCCTTTGAATGACACTAGAACCTAAGCCAGTTGTTAAGTCAATAATCATTTGTTTGTGTTGTTGCATCATTCTTGGTGATGGTAAAATGCTGCTCAAGGCTAGGTTCATACCTGACTTGGAAACATATTCTGAGAGCTCCATCATGTCTGTCTTCATATAGTCCAAGGAGCTACACCTCAAAGTATTTATATTTGCATCTACTATAACTGGGTCTATATCAGAAAAGCGAAGTCTCAAAACTTGGAATCTGATATGGTTGACAACATATCATCGAAGTCTTGAAACTTTGACTCTTTTAATGGAGATCTCTGTACAGTGCCGAAAGGGAAGATTTCCCTTTTCTGTAGTGTAGTGCGATCTTGGAGTTGGTATATTTAAGTAGCAAGGGGTGTGGGGGTGCAGGGGGGCTTGCCCCCCTGCTTAAAGTGTTTAAATGGTTTGTTTTTGTAGGTTGTGTTTTATTACATTTTCGATTTTCAAGACTTCGATTATATGGTGTCGACCATATCAGATTCGAAGTTTTGAAACTTTGATAATGTAATATAGACCCCAATAACTGTGTCATATCTTTATTTGTCATGCAAGATCTTGAGTGACTGCATGATGTAGCAAATCCTGACACCTGCTAGGCAACTGACCATGAACTTTTCCTTACAAAATCTGCTGAGTGGTACATCAGTGTGACTATGATATTAGAATGTGTGGATGTTTGCCCTGTGAGCTTTTGAAATGAAACACTGACTCTAATAAATGTGTTCCAAGGTGGGTGCTGCCTATGTTGTGTGTATGCGAGGATGCTGATGGTGTTTGTTTCTTGGATTACATTTAAGTGACTTTGTGGCTTAGGTAGGTTATTTTTAAGAGCTTCAACATATGTAGGTCTATGTGTTTGGCCTGATCTGCATGTGGTAAGTTTCATGTAGTGTTGTATGGTACTGACAACCTGCTTATTTGGAGTCTCTTCATGTGAACGTTTTGCATCCAATAGCATTTAATAACTGCATCTCTCAAACATTGTGACAGTTCATTTAAATGGTAGGTGGATGACTGTAAATATGAGACAATTTCCATATTGTCTCAGGACACCCATTTCAAACAAGCTGGACACAGAACAATTGGAAAGTGCAATTCTATGGTAACGGGTGCTTATGAATGTGGGCTGAAGGGAGAATAGTGACTATGGGGTTTAGAACTGATTATGAATGTGCTATCTGTAGTAATGGAGATAGTGCTGTTCTCATCACAGATGCATGTAGCTAGGACTCAGTGATCAATAACTCTTTCATGGGAAGCAAAAGCATATCATTATTCCCAAGCAGCTTCCTGAGAAGTAGGGTGAACCCAAATGTTGAGGGGTTCAGTACATTTCCTATAGTTCACTTGGTAGATATCATGGATAGAACCTACAGTAGTTGGATATTTCAAACAGCTGAGCCATACAAAGGCCCGTAAAGGGTTCTCACCAAAACTGCAACTCGATCACTTAATGAAATCCCCCACACACTGCCCAGTTAGAGACCAGCAAGAATCAATGCCCCTCTGCTCCTACTCTCACCAGGCACAAAGCAATGTAGGAGTGGGGAAAGACTTGGGTGATGAATCCATAAGCTGCAGAATGAGTTGTATAACTCTACAGTTCAAGATATTTCATTTGCCACACTGATCAGACCACACATATTCCATTATTTCCATTTTATTTGATTATTATGTCAGATTAGTTTTTCTCATTGATTTCAAATGGGATGCATCACTGTATAGGTTTCTGCTGAATAGGACTTTAAGTAGTTTGCATTCTCCTGAATACCTTTAAACTTTAGCTTTGATATATATATATATATATATATATTGGTCTACCTCAAATTGCCCACAAACCAGATAATCGAATCCCATTTCAGCGACACTAATTTATAGTACCTTCACTTCTTCGCACTCCCGTAACAACGGCAATTCACCCAAGGTAAACAACCACTCAGCTGTCATGGTGAACCTTGCCCTTTCCCCACTGCAGTGCGATCTCAGAGTTGGTATTTAGTTATGGGGGGTGTGGGGGGCAAAGTCTCCAACTTGGAAGGATACTTGTTTTGGTGTTTATTGTTTTGTCCTGGTGGTCGAGTGGTTGTTTACCCTGGGTGAATT
>NC_056728.1:1579110986-1579183486 GCF_019279795.1 Protopterus annectens | reverse complement strand
AGGGAATTTAGGTTCAGGGAATGGCAAAGGAGTTTCAGGTTTAGGGACCAGGAAGGGAATTCAGAGTTAGGAAGAGGGAATGAAATTTAGGGTTAGCAGGAATAGAGTTTCAACTGATCGGGCACATTATGTTTAGGGAGGGGGGGGAGTGGAATTTTAGACTTAGGAAGTGATCAAGGGACTTCAAGTTTAGCTACAGAGTTCCAGATTTAGAGAGTGATCAAGGTTATGCACTGGGAGGGGAGTGTTAAGGTCAGGCATAGGGACTGTTTAGGAGGTTTAGGGTCAGGCATAGGATGGTGGTACTGGCTATGTAATTCAGAAGGGTCGGAGGGTAGGCTAGTATGTAGGACAAAGGCTAATGGGAATTAACACACTTGCCATTTAGATTAACTGCCAGCTAGCAAGTGAGTGATGAACTATTAGCACATGAACACTTGTAGTATGTTGTCCCTTGCTCTAAGTAGTGGGCTAGTTATTATGTTCATTTTTAACATTGTTGCAGCCATTTAGTGCTCTGTTTAGTCCAGTTTTCTGCAATATATAGCTCTGTACTGAGTGTTGTTCTCCTTCATTTGTTCACTCTTCTGCACAGAATATTTTAAATAGTATTGCTAATCCTGGGGATTCAATAAGCTCCATGTAGGCTTAATGGAAAGCCTACTCAGAGTTTACATGTTTGTGTGGTGAGTAGCAGTACTAATTACATATCCATGCCATGCACCGTGTTAAAATGTATACAAGTGAGGTTTTGTGGCCCACAACAGTGTTGCTGGCCAGGAACCAGTGCAAAGCAACATATGCACCCACAGACATGTATACCTGTTTACCTACAGACAAACTAGGTCTGTGAGATTATGCAGAAAGCCACAGTGGCTTCCACGGTTTTTAATAAAGCAATGTATATAGTTGCAATATATTACATGAAAGTGCATACAGTGCAGTGTAGTGTGGAAACCTGTGTCAGGCATACTGAATAAAAGTTGTGTAAATGATTAGCAAGGGTACTCAGATTGCATTATAAATAAATAGTCAGGGGAAGTGTGTAAATTGAAAAGGAACATGCAGATGAATTGTAGGAATGAACAAATGGGAAGAGGACAGGTGAAACATATTAATGTACAGCAGATGAGGGCATGTCATTGAAGACAGTTGTAGGATGAACAGTAATTACATATTGACATGATACATTATGAACTGCACAGTTATTTATGTGACATATCAATGGAGCAGATAATTTGTGATATAAACATCCTGACATGAACAATGGAGAGGACATATATCAGAGATGGAATATACAATAGGGATTAAGTGCATATTGTGAAGCTGTGCAAAATGAGTTGCCTGAATATGAATGTAATGTCAGCATAGGTCTCAACCCAGCAAGATACATAGTAACAGGCCCATGGACAACAGTAGACAGAAGCATGCACAATCATGGACAATATTAGAATACTACAACCAGGAATCCCATGTCTTTGACATAACATATGTGATTGTGAGTGAACATAGATAGTTTTGCATGAACACACTTAATCTCTGAGGGGAATCAAGAACACCTCCCTCAAAATGTAACATCTCCCGGAAGAGTTTGGAGGGACTCTGTTATGCCTGAATTAGAAATAATGAGCAATCCTGGGTAGCTGACAGGTGTGCATAGCAATTGGTCTACTCATAGGGTGTGTTGTCCATATTGTATTTATCTTGTGCATTTATGTTTATAATAAAATCAATCCCCCCATGAGTTTCCTTCAGCTACCATGTCCCCATGGTTGTGGTATCAATCCTTTGTGTGTTTTGACAATGTATGCATTATATCAATACCACACTTGGATTCAATGTTTGCCCACAATATCCAGTTCCCTACAAAGCTGGTTTGAGAAAGGATGTGTAAGTCAATTTTGATGTCTGACACTTACGTAATAGACAGCAAAGGGCCTACCACAGAGCCATGAGGTATGAACCTGATCACTGGACTCTAGACAACATATTTCTCTTTCACGTATGTGTTCTAGTTATATACCCACTTGGTGACGTATAGATGTGTATGGTCACTTGTGACAGTTTCTCTCTAATACCTGACTTTTGTTTTGGTTAAATGCCTTGGCCAAGTCAAGTTATACAGGATGATAGTGTTGTCATCATGCATGCCCTTGGTAACCCTCTTGAAGAGGGCAAACAGATGTAACATACATGATGTAGCCTGAACAAATCAAGCTTAAGTTTTGTACAGTCAGGACATTACCTGTATCCTTTTAGAGAAGGTCCATGATGAAAATTTGGCCTACCTCACAGATGAGGAGAGTCAGGATGGGTGTATAACTCCAAGCATCAAGTGATGGTTGCCCCAAGTTAGAAGGATGCATGTTGCTGTACACCCATCTATGGGAACATAGGCTGTTTTGAGGTTGTGTTGACATACAGATCCAACTGTGTCTGATAGGTTAGGTTTTAAGTCATGCTACAGGCAACTTGTGATGTTGTCAGGGTCCATTGCTTCTGTGTTATTAGCCATAGAGAGCACACAGATGTGCTGCCCCCCACTGCTTCTGTGTTATTAGCCATAGAGAGCACACAAATGTGCTGCCCCCATTGCTTCTGTGTTATTAACCATAGAGAATACACAGATGTGCTGCCCTGCTGAGACTAATTACTGAGTAACGTATGCATGTATACTTTATCTGATATCCAGTAGTGACAGGGTGGTAACATGTGAGACAAACTATCTATGTTCTCTGGGTGGGTATGTCTGCTGACATTCTTTCACAGACCTGTGCTTAGTTGTTCATTCCACTTCACATTTCATATGTATTGAAATAAATGATTTGTGATAAGATCTCCATACAGCCTTCATTTGTCATGTTCCACACACTGTTGCTATGCACACAGACCTGCAACTGTACCAGTGTCATGTACTTACATCACTTGTACAACATATGCCTGTATATGTTTTACTGGCAAGCTATAGCTGAGCGGACTGTTGTCATATCAAAACACATTAGAGAGCCATTGTTTATGGCTCATGCAGAATATTTCCTGACACAAATGCTTATAGTCACACAATGGTGCCACTGACCCCTCAATAATCTTTGGGTATAGCAACACAAGTGCACATACAATGAATTACACAAGGTTGTAATTGCATTAAAACATTTGATACATTGGTTGTGTATATCAGAGCATAACAACCATGTGTATGAGACACGGCTTATGTGACCATGTAATCAATATGGATTGATATTGATGTGAGTCACAGAACATTTCATGATGGTATGTAGACACATGCACACCTGTCCCATACTCCAAGTGTCACCGTGATAGTGGAAAGTGAACTGTATAAAAGGTTGATCTGCTCCACTACAAAAACACATATCCTAATACACCACCAATATACATAACAGTGTATCATACCATGTCAACAGTTCTCAGGAGTCATATTACTACAGCTGTTATAGAAGGAGCATGTACTGCAATGGCATCAATGCTCATAAATACATTAGCTCACATTACAGATTGTAACACCCTTTTGTAGCCCTACTGTACATCCACACCTCAATACAGCACATCAATGAGAGAAACATTAACGTGTCAACCATCCATTTGGTCATAGGACATTGTTAGGCTAATGGTCAACATCACATAAAATGCTAGCCATTATTATACCATGTAAAATATCCTTATTATCTATATTGCAGAAGATAGTGAGCTTGTTGTGAGTATGTGTATACTTCTTTGATTGCATTACATTTTACCACTGTCCATATGGGACAGGTGGACCACACCATGACAGAATTAGCAATCACACATGTAGTAGTCTTGAGATGGCTTGGTGAGGCTCATGGAAGGACTCTGCTTTATGATGTGTGTATACATATATGACATGAGGACATCTTACACTCCTCTGCAGGAAGGATGTCATGTGGCCAGTAGAAAAATGAGGATGGTGGATCCATGGGGCTATATGAAAGGTTTTCCAAGTGGGAGTGCAATATAGAATGATTCCAAAGATCATGCAATCTCCATAATGTACCACCAATCACACATACACAGCAGTAAACTAGGCCTGATTTCAACATTACACCTGTGTAGGTATAGAATACGAATGCCATGCAATGTCACAGTAGCAACACCACAAATGTCTGATAGTAACACTGACACATTGCATTTTGTGGAGTATAGTAGCATCATTGTATGCTGAGGAGAACATGTGTGGGGTCACATCCCTGTGTAAAATTGTCTCAAAAGTGATAGGTGTATGAACAGACACACAAGTCACCTCCTGTCAGATTTGAACCCCTATACATGTAGGTACACTAGTTTGCAAACACAGTAGTTAATGCTACTGCCACAACACAGATTGGTCTTAAATATTATCAGAGTGCATGTTATACAGGAATACATCATCATCGTATGCTACAATTAGATGTTTGGAGCAGGGTTTGATATAGCTGTGGACTCAAATATCATTCTAAAATTGTCACACTAGTGATTGTTGACTGTAGTGAGAACAGAACCCCTATCTACCTATTTATGCAGCACAGTACTTAACGCAAGCACTACAGCACAAGTCTGGCTTTTAGAGTTTCGGACAACACTTTGTAGCTGATGACATCAGCAATAGCTGGTGAGAAGAAGAAGGTAATAGATCTGTCCGACATGCTGGTATAAAATGCTGTCTTGAATGTCAACCAAGTGAACAGACACAGACATACCAATTAATCACAGTGAGAATAGAACCTCTACATACCTGTTTCCACAGCACAGTACCTAACAAAAGTGCCACAGAACAAGTCTGGCTTTTACACTGTCCAACAACACTTTATCTCTGATGACATCAGCAGTGTCTAGTGAGAAGATGGTAATAGCAGTGTCTCACATGCTGGAATAAAATGGTCTCTTGAATGTCAACCAAGTGAACAAACACACAAGTTGCCCACAGTGAGAATAGAACCCCTACATAAATAAGTACACTGACTAGAGAATGTAGCATTTAACATAAGCACCACAGCTCAAGTCTAACTGTGTAGTGTCTGACAACACTTTAAAGCTGATGAGATTAGCAGCATCTGGTGAAAAGGAGATGTTAATAGCACTGTCTGACATGCTGGTGTAAAGTGAACCAAGTGAACACACAAACAGACATACCAATTCACTACAGTTAGAGTACAACCCCTACTTAAACAGCACAGTAGTAATGCAAGCACCACGGAACAAATCTGACTTTTATAATGCTGCAGGACAATTCATAGTGAATGACATCACCATTGCATGTTTGACAGTGGAAGTGATGAGGCCTGCATTAAATGGATGTGTCGGCATATACAACTTTCAAAATATCGGTACTCGATGGGGTTGGATTGATGACTGAAGGACACAGTTACGCTCTTCTGCCTAGACAGAGATACACACATACATACATACACACACACAAACTCACCAGTTGACTGCAGTGAGATCAGAACCCCTACCTAAGTACACCTACTAGAGAACTCAGTACTTAACACACCACAGCACAAGTCCAACTTTTGCAATGCTGCAGGACAATTTATAGTGCCTATCAGTACTTGTTTGAAAGAAGTTGTTGGGGGGCTGAATGAAATAGATGTGTAGGCATGTGCAAATATCAAAATATGAAATCTGCATGTTACCAGATTGATGAGTGTGCATAGTATATCATTTGCTGCTGTGTTTCCAGTGTGCAGGTATACCTTAAAAAGACAGCTTTACAAAGTATATGCAAACAGCTGTCTACATTACTACAAGCACTGGAATTTGTATCTATTTATTTATTTCTGTAGTGCTAGTTGATGTATTTGGGAATAAGTACCAAGAGATCAGGTTTCAATAGCATTGGTGCAGGCAACACATGGCTGCAGTGTAAATATTTGTTCTTACCTTAAAAAAGTGCCTTCCCTATGTTTGTGTTTTAACATGTACTTTCATGTGATTAAGATTAAATGGGCAGTAAACATAAGTAATACATGCTAATGTGTACTTTCTATAGTGCACTGTCAAGCAGCTGATTTGCATGATTGATGGCAAAGTGATTACACATGCGAGAAACACATTTATACTGCTTTCCCCATTTGCACGTAGTTAAGTGATGAGCAAACATGAGCCTCTGTTTCACTGATAAAATTATGGATAGTATTGAATGTAAGAAACACAC
Organism: Protopterus annectens; assembly: GCF_019279795.1. NCBI lineage: Eukaryota > Metazoa > Chordata > Ceratodontiformes > Protopteridae > Protopterus > Protopterus annectens. Next base: position 1,579,177,317 of record NC_056728.1, on the reverse strand, counting down.
CTGCTGCCTAAGTGACTCTGTGGCAGCAGGTGTAAATGCATTGATAGATTTCTTTTTGAGCCCAGATAATACAGGGTCCAAATCCATGTGTATCTAATAGTTTTAAATATGTATTTATAATACAAAGACAGAATGCTTTATTCTATATTCATTGCATGTTACCAGCATGTTTAAGCAGCATTACACTGAGATAACCACACCATTGAAGAGCCACTCACCATCACTCAACATTGGTGCATGAGGCCAATCTCCATGCAAACACAGAGGACAAAAAGTGAAGGGCTTCATTGTTTTTTTTCACTTATGTGTGTGTGATGTGTGATTCTATTTTCTGACCAGGTTAAAGATAGTAAAATGGGGTAGATAGGAAAGTGGGGAAATTAGGGGCAAGCAGGGGGAAGAACAAAGGGAAAGCAATACAGGAATGTGCAAGAAGGATGTATGAAAGAACCATAGCTATCCACTTCAACAGTGTAAAATGAAAATATGTGCAGAATATTAGCTGTATTTGGACTATCACCTCAATAAAGAGGGGTGACAACAACAAAATCATGTTGTATAGCTAATTGAACCAAATCAAGTATGTCATGTAGACACGTATGTGAAGTGGAAAGCTATGCATGGAACAATATTTTTTGTTGGGCAGGTGCTCATTTGTTTTCAACTTCAGTAAGACAGGAATGTTGGTAAGGGATGTAGGTATTTCTGGATCAGGTAAGTAGGGTACAGGAGGAAGCAGATGCAAACAGGACAAGCAACACAAGACACAGGAATGGTGAGGGGCATCACAGGTTGGGGGCACAATTAATGGGGTTAGGGAGAGGACAGCAAACGCCCATGCTTGTCAAACATGGGAACAGTGAGAATCTACTCTTCACCCATAGGACTGTCATTGTCCTGTTACTCAGCTGGCTGTTGGAGTTCTCAATGTCTTCTCCACTGGATCATAAAAGAGAGAATCTTGTCCATCCAGTATAAGCATGCACCAATGGTGCTATGCATGACCCTACACACCAAGCCTGGCAACTCCTAGTGGGTGAGAAAATCCCTACCTCAGCCAGTACTCCCAGAGGATACCACAGAACCAGCTGCAAGGGTAGTGCTCCCTGATTTGTAGCACCCAGGAAGTGCAGGGGCAGAAGTGGCAATACTGCCAGGTTGGGTCCCAGATGTGCTGGAGCTGTTAGAGTGTGGGCAGGCTGAGACATGTGAGCTGGCCTATCTCCCTGTGCTGTAAAGCATTTTGTGATTTGCCAGAGATGGATGACATTGAAATGTTTTGACGATACATAATAAAATAAAGAAAGATAAGGGTTGGGATAAGAGAAAGAAAGAGATAGTTAGTACCATTATATGTGACATACAATGCGTTATCACAATAAAGTATTTTATATTTATCTGTACCTTTACATTTAAGTATACTTAACTACAAACTCTAAGTAATGATTGCTGAAAGTAATCCTTACAACGTACATATATTGCGCATATGCTTGGTCAAATTATACAGATTAAGTTAACAGCAGTGCATTTATGCCACTTCTGTTGAAATTAAATTATGTAATATTGTAAAGAATTTTACTTATATTTATTTGTTACTTGTGGCATTTGAACTCACAACTTCTGAATACAGTATTACACTTAACTACTACAGTTGTCCTGTGTTACAGACCTGAAGCATGCATGCTTGCTTTTGCAGTTAAGATATGCATACTTAATTTGCTACTGCTATATAGAAGAGCAATACTTTAGCTAAAATAATAGTATGTTGTGTGGCATACATACTCCTTGCCTGCCTCAGTCTCTCTAGACACTCAGCATGGGCATCTCTATTCATCATAATCTCTTAGTTGACTGGAATAAAGAGAACAGAACAGGAGAAGAGCATTATGCATACCAGTCTTGCCTATGTGCAGCTTTCCATCTACTATAAATTCTCTTTATCAGTATACTTGTCCAACTGTGGGATGTCAGCGGTCCTGATGTTATCCAGCCACTAGTTCAGTGTGTACTATTTGCACCTTTTTAGGTGATTAAAATGATGCCTACACTGTTCTTCAGTGCATGCAATGTCAGTCACACTGAAGAGAGCCTTGGTCAGACTATTCCATGCTTCAGATTTGCACTGAGAGCCAGTATAGTACCCCTGCAGCAGCAGCCTTCAGCTCCTCAACACCCCATCTCTGTGTCCTAAATGGAGCAATTTTCCTTCTACCACCAGACATGTCCGACCAGGGCAAACAACAATAGTTCAAAGATCTCCCACCAATGAGTGTTATCATGTTTACTGATAGTGCACAAATTCAAACAATTATGCCAACCATATTTGCACAATGTTAATAGGAGAGCTACAGTGCCAGAAAAGAAAGCAGTTTTTTGAAATTGGAAGGTTAATCTGACTTGGCATTAGTTTGAGTGTTATTTGCTGCTGTAACTGTTGGGTGATTTAACTTTGCAGACATGCACTGGGGGCATACATTTTATGACCTGACACATTTTTATTTGTGGCTTTACACACTGATAACATTGATTTTTACAATGTGGAATCCAAACCTACACTTAAGAAACAAAACATGTTCTTCCATATTGGTGATTTCCCATCCTTGACACAGAAGAAGTGCTTCTCAGACATACTGATGAATCATATATAAATACATGACAGTCTGAAATGTTAACCATGTATGTGTGTGACCTGACAAGGTCTTGGTTTATACATTCATGTGTGTATGAATATTATTGAAGTCTGAAGGCCATCCAAGTTCAGAGAACACAATTATATTTACAGAAACATAATAGTCAGTATACTCTTAGTCACACAAATAATTCAAATGAGCTCCACTGCTATACATACCTATTATTTATAATTATGTTTGCATTTTGTATGTGTTTATTAAAATTGAGTGTATAACCGTTAATAAAATTAGCAATATGTAATAATTTTTTAAATGTGAATTTTAATATAGAGTAAACTGGAAACAGTAAAAATATTTGGAATTTGCTGTGTTAGAACCAGAGATCATGTCTATTGTAGCCCTACACTTACATCTGCTGCCACAGAATTAGTTAAACAACAGTTGGATATTTTCATATTTATTATTAACTTGCGTGTTAACCTCTGCACAATGCTGTGCAGTCTGTTTGTGCAGTGACCAATGTACTTGATACAATATATCTGTTTTGAAATTGTCAATTTTCTGCTTCCTTTCTGCAGGTGTTCTAGAGCTGAAGGTGTTGGGAAAGGTTGCTAACCACCATCCAACTCCACTTAGTGGGTTTGCACAATGGAAAGCAATAGATGCAACAATGTATCCTTTTTGAAATTGAGAAAGTCTGCATCCTATTTGCAGGTGTTCTGTCCGGTATGTGTGTGGGCCATTAGTCTAGGTTTTCACAAAGTTAAGTGACACACAAACATGACAAGCAAAGCTCAACTTGTTTTATCTTTGTGAGCAGTGATTATTTGGTTTTATCTTTAAAAAACAAATAGACTGGAACCAAGATCTAGAAATAGTACATATTGTGTAGATTACCATGTTTAACAGATGTGCTACACACACACAAACATGATTCACAGGTGTAGTTTATGTATTGGTTATCATAGAAGTACATTACATAACATTTATTGTATTTATCCATTTCCCATGTTTGTACTAATCTGCGTGCAGCACAAATAGTGGTATTAAAAATAAAAAAATAAACAACATTACAAAATCAATGTTATTATGCATAAAAGATTTTTACACAAGTCTGTATTTGAACTCTCACACCAATGAATCCACAAACCACAAAAAGGATGTCTCATCTCTCTTTGCCACAGAAACCACTTTGCAGCAGGAATGAAAATCATTGTGCATACAAGCAATCCCCAAATCATTCACAGTATTAACAATAAATATGCCACTTGCACACTTCTGAGTTGCTTTTACATGTGTTAATTTCAGATGTAATGCAATTAGTGATCACACAGCCATTTATCACTATTGTTTGCAGCAGTGCAGCTCTATCTTTTTCTTTGTATGGTGTTCATTCTTCTCTTATCTGATTAGTAATCTGAGACATGCAGTCTGTAAGGTATTTTGTATAATAGAATATTAGATGGCAATAATATACAGTTTCCAACAAAGGCAGGGGAGTTTGGATATTACAGAACAGAAACTGAGAAATGTGTACTGCTTACTTATATTTAAAATTTTGATACAATTACTTCTAAACTTTGTAAGTATAACCTGGCTGACACAACCACTGCTGTACTTTTCTTTTCCCTATAAGCAATCATTCACAGTTGCAATCCATTAGCAACAAACACTGAGGGAGTGCCTGCACTATGTTTACATGGAACTAAGAATTTGAGATTCAGAAATTCTAATGAGTTCACACCTCATTTGCATCTTCACCATGCTCATAGGCTTGAATCTACAATATAATAAGGTAACTATGGGAACCTGAAGGTGAGAAGAGTAGTGTATGTGTATAACACAGAAGAACATTGCTATTACTTTGGATTTATCTGCACAGAAGTCTACTGATCTTGAAAATGTATGATTGAATTTTTCAATTACATACTAGATTTACTGACATGAAACTATGAAAAATATTATATATATATATATATATATATATATATATATATATATATATATATATATAAAGTATGTATATGCCTTAGCAAATACAATTTTTGTCTGTATGCACTTCTTAGAAGTTTACTGATGGCATAGGCATTTTTGTCAGGGCATTTCACTTTCTCAGATACAGAGCCTTATTAACTTTCATCACAAGTGTTACTGTTACAACAGTTTCTCTTTAAAGTCTTCCATGTTACTTCAGTAAAATGTAAATGTCCTGTATTGTCATTGCCACAGGGGGGTTAGTCTTCTAGGATAGCCCATAGACACCTCTAGAGGAGTGCTGGGCACAGTAAGAGGTGACTGGCAATTGCATAAAAATACTGTTCTGTGGTAAATGTGCACACATGTTTTTGGGGAAAGTTTGTTTCAAAACACTTATTACAATTGACTGATGTGTTATTCCTTGTTTGATACAAATGTCATTTGCCTGCTGTTTAGGGGTGGAGGAAACAAGTTCCATTTTTGTGTTGCCATAATCAAAAATGTTTTTTATTGATGTTTGCTTTGCTGTTGTTAGTCTTTGTTTTGGACCAAAAATTGGCTGGTGTGACTGTGATATGTTATAAGCACATAACCCTTTTTTAAATTTGAATAATGAAAGTTTGTTTCTCCAGTAGGTAATATTGAAAAACGAATGTGTTATCTAAGTAGGAATTTTATTTATGTGATATTGATGTGTAGTATACTTTTTGTGTTTTATGTCACCTATGACTATGGCACCCAAACACCCCAATCCCTGCAAACCTCCCTTCAGTGATTCTGAGAATGACATTATTGTCCAAGCCTTTCATCAACATTGTGCCTTTCTGCTTGAGTGAGGATGTAAGGATATGTCGTGAAGAATGCAGATTTGGAACCAGATAGTGAATGACATCAATGCTGTTGGGGTGGGGGGGTGCAGCTGGACTTCTGATCAGGTGCATCACAGGGTCACTAACATAATTGTATTCGTGATTGCTTTGGGAAACAAGTACATCATCTTAACTGTGTGTAGACGCAATACCTAGAAACAGACATTAGATATTTTTTTACAGGATAGTATTTATAAAATATTAACTGCAATACCACATGACATTAACAATTAAATTTTTGCAAATGCATTTATTAATTTTGAAAGCATATATCTGATATAGCATAGTCAAATGGATGTTTGCTTATTTCCTACCGTTGTGATGGATGGATTTTATGACACATCAGTGCCTTCCCATCATATTTTATATATGTATGAAACCTCACCACAACAATAAATAGGACATGCTGGAGGGATAGATTCCTGTCCCAAAGACTTCCCATGCTTTGGAACAAGATCCCAATCTACATTAGGCAGAGCTTCTCGCTAACACTCTTCAAAAGAAACCTTGACGAGTGGATGGGAAACAGAAGGTTTACCTTGGGGATCACTTCAGTAGCTCTGGTGGACAGAGGCACAGGGAACTAATCTAAGGGGGTGGCAAAAACCAACACATTCTGGCTAGGCTTATAAATGCCTTTGGGCAGATAGCCTAGTACCAACCTATGAACCTAATATAGGTATATATATATATATATATATATATATATATATATATATATATATATATATATATATAGAGAGAGAGAGAGAGAGCGATAGATGCATATATCTATTTTTTTAACTGGCCATCAGCACAATGAACTAGGCCAACCACAGTGGCTCTGTCTGTCATGCCTGTACAGTTGGCAGCAGCAGAAGCACCACTACAGGAAACACAGACACCCATCACATCTGGATCACAACCTGTTAGTGTTGCCTCCACAACTCTTGCCCTACCTGCTCCACCTGCATCAGGTAGCTCTGCCACAACTTCTGTTGCACAGATACCCTCCAGGGGCAGTACTAGTAGAGGTAGTGGTTCTCACCCATGAGAAGCTGACAGAGTTGATATAGTGTATAAAAGAGAGGGGCCTCAGTGCCCAAACTGTCAGGGTTGGAAATTGTCAGGGTTGAAAAGGTCCTGGGTCATATTGCCAAAATGATGCCATGTCCAGGAGTGACCCATGCAATTGACACAGGAGACAATGATGATAGTTCTGAAGGTGAAGACTAGATTCCCATTGTTCTCAAGCTGGACATGGATGCACCTCTGATGTCAGCTAACTATCCCATCTCATTGTGCCCCCAAACTTTGTGTCCATCCTCATCCCTATCTTTGTATGTCTTGTATGTCTGAACCTACTACTTAATCTACTCTACCTACCTGAGCCTGTCATTCCTAAGCACATTCCCCAACATGCCCCCTCTCAAAAAGGGGAGCACCTGTCCCTCCAAAAAATTATGCCCTGTACACTGCCTCCACTTCGTCTGTGTGCCATCTTGACAAACTTGATTTGGTCCAATTGGATATGCAACATTATTTTATTGTCACCCATCCCAGGTGTGGTGATGCTCCAAAGTTATGAAATGCTGTGTACAGTTCTTCAGTTATTATGTAAAGAAGTGGACAGCTATGGTGTTCTCTCACTGCCAACCTGCAAATTTCTGTATTCTTCACCCTGTGTCCTTCCCTTTGCTTGCTCCCCCTTTTCACCATTGTCCTATCAACCCCCTTTTTCACATGTTTAATCTGGTCATAAAAATAGGAGCACACAACACATATGGCCAATAATGTCCCATTAAAAAGTCTTCACTTATGGTTCTCAGCATTATGTGGAGACTCACATCATGCATCAATGCTGAGTGATGGTGAATGGCATTCACATTCTAAGGCATACAAATGGTGATTCTGCTATCACCTGCACTAGTCTGAATATTTTCATGCAAATGTTCTTAAATCCAAAGTGCCATAGGAATATATAGTAAAGGTAAAAATATAAGCACGACTTTGAAACAGTTACTCTAACAGTTGTTAGGATGCTGGATATAATGAACTAGATGTTCCCATGTGGTGTGTTGAAATAACTCCTCTCTCTGTAGACTGGCATTTTGCATAATGTCAAGGGTTCGATTTCACACTTATACCAAAATTTGATTTCATATCGCTTTATATTCCTATCATGTCTTTAAATATGACCGTCTGTATTCATCTCCAATTAAAACATTTCCTGACACTTACATGATTAAGAAAAATATAGCACAGCATTTGAATAGTGCACTAATAAAGCCTTCACAAATACATTAAATCCTCAACAGGAGTATTTTTAAACCACCATTATCTTGCTCAGATCTTAATATTGTTTCTACTCTCCTACCCTTTCTTGTATCCTAGAGCAAGCACTTTGTTGAACACAGCAGGACAGAGTATTAATGAGGAAACATCTAAGAGTACCACATTATAAAGATGGCCCTAAATATCCCATAAACAAAACTCCTGGTATTTCTCTCTCCATCTTTCTCTCTCTTCACCCTTCTGCTACAACAAATTGTGGCTGCTCCTTCTATTGTGTGATTTTAACCTTGTGAATTACGAGTTCCTTTGGGGTGTGATTTTTGCATGGTTTCAAGGATTCTAATACAGAAATATATCAAAGTGCTATTGGCTGTCTTTATTAGACTATTTTATGTGTAGATCTTGAATATATATTGTTTTGAATCACCATTATCCTGCTTCTAATGTAATTGCTCCCCTGCCTCCCTCTCCACGTATCTATCTCTCTACTCATTCTGTGTCATCAGTCTGTGTCCTCAACATTTGTGTGATGCCAGGCATTGAGCAGCACCTGTAATTTAATGGAAGTGGAAGTACACAGCTTATGGGAAAACCTTGAGTCTTTGCTGCCAGCCACATTACTCTGGCTCTCTTCATACTACAGTGCTTTGCCTGTGCTATGTACAGTGATGATAATCATCTCTTCAACAGGCTGAAGAGCTGAGTGTACACCACACATGATGTTCCAGTTACAAATACCATTAGCAAGCATGCTGCACAAAAATTGCTGGATTCGTGACAATGTTTAAATCATGACATATAACATTTTAACATCATGAATTTCTGTTCTGCATTGGGTCTTGTGTTATGCTGCTATCTGTAATGTACACCTTATGCAATGTTAATATAGTCTTTACTATGATGAAACCTGATGCCTACATTTTCCCTTGCCTCATTGTTTTGTGACTGTCCCTTCAAACCAGTATAAATAAGGTTGTGAAGTAATATTTCCTGTATGGTGTGTTGTAAAATGCTTTTGGCATAGTTTCAAGAGTTTGACTACAGAACAAAGTCATATTTAATGTTTTATTTATATTACTACTATATGTGTAAGTGTTGTCTACATATGTTAGAAACCTATCATCCTGCATCATGTTTCTACTTTTTTGACTGCTGTTTTCTCCCTATTGGAAACACTTGATTGTATATAGCATGACATTTTTTTTAGGAAAAGATAACAGTAACATACCATAAAGATATAGAAGTGGCCCAGGAAAAAAAGATAACATTCTTTGGGTGTCTCTATTTCTATTTCTATGTCTCTCTGTTCCCACTTCTGTGTCATCACTTTTCTTTTTACTGTTTCATATTTATTATTATTATTATTATTATTATTATTATGCTACTGCATGTATGGGATTTTACAATTGTCACAAGTGCAATGAAGACTAATACATACATTCCTCTTTGGTTTAATCTATTGTCAGATTTGAACTTTATGAAGAAGGCATTCTTTTTCCCCCCAATAAACATCTTTATTAAATTATCATGTATGACATAAGCAATCTTACATTATATAAATGAAAAAACAACATTGGCACAACTTCAGTTGCAAACATTATACATCACTTATAATCTATCCAGTCATTGTCAGTTAAGCATTAAATACTACCTCTTAGACATCATTCTTTGTCTGCATATAATAAAAAAATACTTTCTGAAAAAATGGAAGAACTATGTTAAGAATTAAGACAAACAGCTTTAATAAGCAATCACTCAAGACATAACTAGAATTTGAGGACTTTTGTTCGTAAAATGTTTCACATCGAACTTAGAAATCTGGAACACATTGCATATATTGTTCCTGCAATTCCCATTTTTCCTAAATAGCTGGTTATTAAATAATACTCAGGTCTGTAGATTTGTTTTGGAATACTGTCAGGGTTCAAATCTAGGTGTATCCCAAACTATTTTTGAATGTTTTGCATGACTTCTGTGGGTGTAAGTAGTAGCTACACATTTTCTTAACACACAGTTATCCTGTTGATGTGTTAATATACTTGCTTTCTATTGGGAATAATGTCTTGTACAGATTTTTCCTGAATAATTATTGTGACAAGCCAAGGAGTAATACAACAACAATATATGCAGAAATAAACCATAAACTAACCTTTTAGTATGTCTGGATGTATAACTCCTGTCATCAAATGTCCAACTCTTCTCACCCCTTCTGTGTCATCAGATAAACCTCCTTAATTCAAAACTGTTTCCATAAGCCATGTCTCCACCAGCATTAACATATTTGGTTGGTCCTTCATGTGTTTTGTAGTTAACCTGTATCATACACATAAGGACTGAAGGAGTGTGGCCTGTCTTGACAAATGTGTAAATCATGACACCTGAAACATGACCATAACATATAGCTATTCTGTATCCCATCAGATTCAGACATGGTTGTATGTATATACTGCTTATTCATGGGAAGGTTGACATGGAGCACCATAGACTACTGCTAATTCCCGTTCTAAGTTCAACACCTAACAATATGATTATGCATGCTCTAATACTTTGCCATCAGCTGCCTAAATGGGCTTCCCAGTGGTGTGCTTCATAGCGAGAGAAGAAAATTATACCAAAAATTATGTGAGTAGGTGTACAACTTCTGTATGTGTTAATGGAATTTTGAAAACAGGGTATCTGGATGTCAGACTGATGTTGAATGAATTAATTCAGTCTGTTAAGGTATGTCTGCATTCCACCAGTTACACTTGCAACTTTATTACAATGGTATATAACATTTTACGCACAATACATCACTATTATTCAGAAGTGCACTATGATATTTAGGAAATGTCTGTATTGTTAATGCACACTGTGCAAGCATGAGCCAAGACAACTGACAGTGACACAATAAAATGGTACTTTTTGCATGCAATCATCCCAATATGAGCTGTCATGAATGCTTGCTTGACAATTCATTGTTTTACAATTGTGATTGCCATTGACACCCCATACTGTGAAGTGGGTATATGCCACTCACGGAAATGCAATTTACAAGAATGACTGTATATAAATGTTATTAGACAAGTATGTGAATACATGGAACAAGCAAAGTGCTGTTAGGTTGGCCTGTTCAGACACATGCATTTGTCCCAAAACTTGTGATGCACAGTAGCCAATGTTTCAAACAATGAAGTTTTAATACTTACAAATGTACATTTTTACATCCTTAAAGTCAGATTTTTCATGTGGTACTTGTGATGTATACTGTGTTCTCTAAATTGCATAATTAGTTAGGTAGGTGGTTCGAATCTAACAGTGGTGAGCTTGTGTATATGTGGTTCTAGTTTCAGGGAAGGAAAGCTTCAACAACAACTGTGCTGTATCCACTTTATCTCAAGAGAAAGCTTTAACTTTGGACACAGCTCCCTCTGCACTTTATCCCACTTTTAATGAACTTCTCTGCAGCACAGTGATGAGGTCATCTGTCAAAAGTGTACTGTGTCTCCTTAAGAGGCAGACTTCTCTCCAGGTCCTTATTATTCATTCTGTGTACTCTACACTAACTAGTTAGGTAAGTGGTTTTAATATAACAGTGGTGAACTTATATGCACGTAGTTCTACTGCCAGCTAAGTAAAGCTTCAACAGCAGATGTGCTGTACAGGAGAAAACGTTAACTTTGGAAACACTCCCTCTGCACTTTGTCCTACTTTTAACACAAGTATCTTCTCTGCAACATGTTGATGAGGTAATTCCCTCAAAAGTACATGCTATCTCTTTAAGGGTCAGACGTCTACTGTGGACATGCAATCATATTGTGTTCCCTAGATTGTGTAACTAAATAAGCAGGATGTTCAAATATCAGTGTTGAACTTGTGTACTTCCACTCAAGGGATGCATTAAACTATTAAACTGGGGGAGTACTCTATCCTCTTATCCCCCTTTTACCACAAACATCTTCTCCACAACACACCAATAGGGTTATCTTTTCATAAGTGCACTCAAAATATAGAAGTAAGACTTTTCTTGTGGCAACTTGTTGTTAATACTATGTTCTCTATTGTGTAACTAGATTGCTATGGGGTTCAAATCCAGTATTGTTTAAATATTGAGACTGTGTGTACTGCCATGTACAATTGGCTCTCTGACAACACCCGTTATGTAAAATTCCCCTTAAAATATATATTTTTACTGTCAGAAGCTTACTCCATAAATTCCCTGTATCCCCAGGCAATACCCAGTTTTGAAAACATAATGATTACATTATGCTTTCAAAAATGAACTACCTCACAGCTGCAGTGTGATGTACCACATGGCACTGGCTGTTGCTACTGTGCTATCTTGGCTGCATAACTAAATACTGAGGTGATTTGAATCCAGCCATTGACTAGGGTAAGTGTGTGTCTATCTGTTGTGGTGTGTAAAGAAGGATTCTAATGCATATAGCCATATATTGTTACTGTGCTCTTCAAACACTTTTCTTACTTTTAGCAGAAACATCACCTTATAAAACATTGGTGATGCCACCCTTTCAAATGTGGACTATTACAGTTATAAACTAATATCTCATATCACTCATATGATTCAGGCAATCTTCTTCACCATGTAATCTTTAGTCAGTTTAAGTCCAGCCATTACAACTTAGACTCAGTCGTGCCAGTATGACTGTGAATGTGCATGTATGTAACAATGCTGTCACCCCACTATCTGCTGTCGACATGCGTACCTGAGCATCCCTATTACAAAAATGTATGCTTATTTTTCACACAGAAATTCTTTATTTAATACTGATGATGTCATTTGATAAATTGTGGATTCTTAAGAAAACTACTAAGGCTTCTCCTGTGGCATGAGGGAATGAGACAATGTTCTGTATGTTGCTGCCTTAGTAAGGCATGTGTCCAAATATGTGATTATTCACACATTGTGCACAATTGCCATTCTACTATCATAGTGTTGACTGCAATACTCATTGCATGTGCTTGGGCACACCTAGCATCAGGCAATTTTATGTGACAAATAGACAACTAGCAACATTTTTTTAAAGAAATGATGGGCACCCATATCTGTTTCAGTACTAACATGATGTTAGGACTTAAATACCCAAATATCTCACAACTGTACTGTGGCACATTCATTCTGTGAAATATCATGCAGATGTTGTCATTATATAGTCATGTGTTCAAAACTCACATTGACTGACTGCAAGCATTGTGTGTCCTTATGCTGTTTTGCTTAAATGACATCCACAAGTTATAATGTATACAATTATAGTGGAACAAGCCTCCCTCCTTTTTATCTCATACAGATTGTTTGCAACACAATTGTATGAAGGAATGACTTTATGCAGGTGGAGTGTCACAGCTGTGGTAAGACTTCTGCTGTGGCACATGTTCATAGGTTCATAGGTTCATACTAGGCTATCTGCCCGAGGGCATTTACAAGCCTAGCCCTTCGTTTTGTGGCTTATGCCACCCCTTTAGTATGGGGAACTATACCCATTATTTTGCTGTGCCTCTGTCAAGCAGTGACACTGAGGTAATCCCTGGGGTATATCTGCGATCTCCCATCCATTGGTCAAGATTTCTCTTGAACAAGGCCAGCGAGGTGCTCTGCCTCACATGTACCGGGATTTTGTTCCACAGCATAGGGAGTCTTTGGGTGATGAATCTATCCCTCCAGCACGTCCTATTAATAGCCGTGTCAAGGTTTAAGTCTCCCGCCCTTGTGGCTCTGATGGATCTAGATCTTTTGAGGTGAAGCATATTCATCAAATCTGGGTTTGACATGGCCTTGTATGTTAGGCAAAGGTCACCTCTGAGCAAGCGGTAAGCGACTGAATAGAGCTGGAGTTCTTTCAGTCGGGCAGCATAGGACAGATTTTTGAGACCCTTTATCCTTTTGGTGAGGAACTTTTGTGGCCTCTCCAGCTGCTGCAAGTGTCGGGTCAGATACATTCCGAATGGGGCATTGTACTCAATCATTGGTCTGATGAGTGATGAGTAAAGGGAGACTATGACCTCCCTTGATCTAGATGAGAATCCCTTCATGATAAGGTGGGAAATGTAGAAGGTCTTCCTAACTACTTTAGCTACATGGGTGTCAAATGACAGACTACTATCAACCTGGGTCCCCAGGTCCCTGATAACTTCTTCTGTGCTCAGTGGATTGCCACCTATTTGGTAGCTAGGGGTAACCTTGTTTTTCCTGAAGGGTATGACTATGCATTTTTTGGCATTTAACTTTAGGCCGTGGCTCTGGCACCAGTTATCCGTTTCTGTGAGACCCTTCTGAAGGATATCTGTGTCAGATGTGTTTTCTACTATGGCGCCCAGTTTGCAGTCATCTGCAAACTTTGTCAGCCATAACCCTCCTGTGTTTGCTTGTACTTCGGAAAAGTAGATGCCAAACAAGAGTGGGCCCAGGACTGAGCCCTGTGGGACACCACTTGTGACAGGCTTTGAGTCTGACATGGCGCCAGCAGCTCTGACCCTGTGGGTTCTGTCACTCAGCCAGTTTTCAACCCATCTTGTGATGTATGGGTTGACATTTAAGCTGATGAGTTTTTCAATGATACCCGAATGGGGTATTGTATCAAAGGCCTTAGCCAGATCGAGGTAGGCTGTATGGACTGCCTTTCCCTCATCAATGGCTTTGGTGACTGTTTCGAAAAGTCAACCAAGTTTAAAAGGCATGATCTGCCTTTGACAAAGCCAAACTGGGTTGGATCCAAAGTCTGCATATTCCCTATGTCTTTATTTATGAGGTCCATTATGATCCTCTCCATGGCTTTGCAGATAAGGCTTGTCAAGCTAATGGGCCGGTAATTTCCAGGGTCGGTGGAGGCACCGCCTTTGTGAAGTGGTACCACAGTTGCAGTGCGCCACTCCCTGGGTACATATCCAGAGGTAAGACTTTGATTAAACAGCTGTCCTAGCTGTGGGTTTAATTCCTCATTGAGTTCATGGAGCACACAGCCGGGGACACCATCAGGTCCCATGGATGCTGTGTTTTTTGCTTTGGAGAGAGCAGTTCTCACTTGGGCGCTGGAGATGTTTGGGGGGCTGCAATCGTTTGGTATAGATATCACTCCTTTTGGGGAGGCGAGAAGTTTGCACTGAACCTGTCAGCCAGTATGTTGGCAATGTCTGTAGGATCAGTAATCTTCACATCATTTTGAACTAGCTCTGAGCATATCTGGGAGTTTCCTCCCAGGTTTCTAACATAGCTAAAGAAGGCCTTATGATTGTCTTTTGAGTCTTTAGCTATTTTTCTCTCGAAATTTGCTTTGGATGATTTTATGAGAGCTCTTAGTTTTTACTTATAGTGATCAAGGGTGTCTTACCTTTTAAGGATTTTGCTCTATCTTGTAGTAGCTTCCTCCTTTTGTTGTAGAGTTTGTTTATGGCTGGGGTCCACCAGACTGGACGCTTGCCTTTGGTACAAAGAGTCTTTGTTTTGCTTGGGATTGCCTTATCCATGCAGTCCTGCAGGTGCTGGTAGAAGGCATTTGTAAGTGATTCAGCGGCTTGAGTACTGTTTTCCGCTGCCTCGGGGCCTTAAAGGAGACCACACTAGTCTTTAGAAGTGTGAAGTCGGCTTTTGAGAAGTTCTTTACTGTGGTCTTTTTATTTCAGGTGGGGTGGGATGAGGACCTCCAGCGAGATTAGTTTGTGGTCTGATCTCACCAGTGAGGGGTACACCTCCGGTGTTGAACATTGTGCTCCCATGTTCGTGATGATGAGATCAAGTATGTTATCTCCTCTTGTGGGGATGGTGACTAGTTGTTCCATAGCATTTGAGTTTATGAATTCCAGGAACTTTTGGGCTAGGGTGTTTGGGCTTGAGTAGTGTTCCCAGTCTATATTAGGGTAATTGAAGTCACCTAGTATGATGGTGTTTGGTGATACATTTATCCCTCTAGTGTTTTCAGGAAGGCCATGTGAGGTTCCTGAGTTTGTGAGGGTGGCCTGTAACATGCTACAATTTGCAGAGCAGTCTTGCCTATGGTTAATTGCACCTGGATGGTCTCCGATGCATCGATGCGTTGCCACCAGTCTTGAGGTGTGGGTGTCCTTGATGAATATGGATACCCCTCCTTTCTTGGTATTGTCCAGATTTTGGGGCCGAACGCATGATATGAGGTAAAACCTGATAGCGCTGGGGTGCTCTCAGGAGCCTTGAACCAGGTTTCTGTCACAGCACAGACATCAATGTTCTCCATACTGAGAAGGGCCTCGAGTGCGTGCATTTTGAGATTTAGACTTCTGGCATTGAGCAGCATTACCCTTAGTTTTTTCCTTTTTGTGTTCTAGGGTGGTAGGTTTAGAATTTGAGCCTTGCCTAAAAAGGCACTATGGGGTGGCAAGAGCCTTTGCCAATATCCGAATCCCAGGGTGACAGGTGCAAGCTGTCCCTTGGCAGCGTGGCTTGTCCAGCATGTCATCCCAGGCAGACAGACACTGGATCCCCTTTGAATGACACCAGTGTTTAAGCCAATTGTTAAAGCTGATCATCTTATCTCTGTATTGTGGCATCATTCTTGGTGAAGGTAGGATACTGCTCAAGGTCAGCGTCATACCTGTCTGGGCTACATAATCAGAGAGCTCCTCAATGTCTCTTTTCATGTAGTCCAAGGAGGTACGTCTCAGGTCGTTTACACCAGCGTGGACAATGACTGAATCATATTTGTACCTGCTGTTGAGAGACCTGAGTGCTTGTGTTATGTGGCGGATTCTAGCGCCCGACAGGCAGCTTACTGTGACCTTCTCCTTACTCAGTCTGGTGGCGGGACGCCAGTGTGTCTGACTATGGAGTCACCAATGACTAGTGTGTCTGGCATTGTGTTTGGCCTTAAGGGCTGTGACTGTTTGACACTCTGACTGTGAGGTCTATGCGTTGCAGGTGTTGTGTTCTGAGGTGGTGGTTGTTTGGGTGTCTGCTTTGGTGGCCTCTGCTGTTTTGGTAGATTTTTGATCAGAGCCTCCGAGTATGTCTTTGTGTGTTTATGTGTATGATTTGAGGTTGTAATGGTAATATGTGAGACTGGGTCTATAGTGTGTGTGGTAACCTTCTCCTCCTGACTGGTCTTGCCAGTCCTATGTTGAGAGAGCTCAGCCTCCAGTTTGGCCGTATAGTTGCATCTCTCGCATGTATTTGTGTTTTGTGGGAGGAGGAGAGGGTTGTTCAGTGTACATGAGGCAAATGTAACATTGCCTCAATATTCCCAGGTTCACCAGCTGAGCAGGAGAGGACACTAGCAACTGATCCCTCGACATGCTAGAAGGAATAGACAAAAAACTTTAAAAAGATTCCGGGGGACGTGGGTGACCGAGAAATGGGGGTTGCCTTTTGGGGTACTATCTATGACAAGAGTGCCGTATCAAGGTAATAAGTACTGTAGGAGCAAGTGCTACGTTTAACAGATAGAGAATAGTCTACTTGGAGTCAAGTAGAGATGATCTTTTTAATTATAGGATACGCTGATTAGATCAGTAGTATAGTTCGAGGAAGGTAGTTTTAAGGGAAAATTTGAAGAGTGGACTTTAGGTAGCCCGAATAGTTTAAACCTGCTTAACCGGCGCTGCCCTAGTGTGCAACAGTAGCAACTCCGCGCTAAATCGGGCAAAATCGTGCTTTATAGCAGGGGGCTGGAAAGGACAGGAAATTACCCAAAATGGCCAATAAACTACAAGTTACTGCCTTAAACCACTCCTCTGAGGACAAATGAAGGAGTTATGGAAATGACCCCTAGTGGCCAATAAAACTACAGTTTCAAGTCAGTAACCACCTCTCCGGGGGGCAGGGAAGCTGCTCAATGTTAGTCACTGCCACTGATAAACACAGAGACCCTCCTGTGATTTACACACATGTTGTTAGGTGATGGGCTTACATAGCTTCCTGTTCAGTTACAGCAAAAAGAAACATTATATGATTGTACTGACATTACACAAACACTGCACCAAGTTACTATTATCAGTCTTTATATTGTACAAAATGATATATAATGCAATTTTCTAATTTCCTAGCACTGAAGCATTTGTTCTGTGAATGTCATGATGTAAGTGCTCCTGTGGCACATGCAATGTGTATGACTTGTGCAGCATATCTACACAAAGTGTGGTTCAGTTCTGAGATAGTGTCCGTGTACAAAATAGAAACAGCTTCCTTAGCCCAAAAGCATTGATATTGCACTGTCCACAGTTAAGTGAACATTAACATAGTTACATCCTTGCTGTCATTCTGACATAGTAATGTAGAAATTATCACCAAATGCCCTTAGTTCACACATTAATTTTAGTTATTTGTGACAAGCTCCATTGCTATGTCCTGTGACAGACATAGTCAATTCACAGCTCTGTAGTCATCTAGTGTGAAAAGCAGGGGTTTGAATCTAGTAAAAGCTGTCTGATAACTGCATCAAATGGGGGGGGTGAATCTAGTAACAACTGTCTGATAACTATGTCAGACAGGACTGACTGTTGATTCCCCACAACATGTTTTAACTGCACCAGAAAACACCTGGTATGTCTTGTCTACCTCTGCCCCTGCCTCTCAATCATGCTCTAAGCATTGCAGCTGCAATTCAGGAAGCTTCTGCAATGCAGGTAGGCCCTATTTATAAATCCTTGTCCATATTTTTGTATTTAACAGAAACATTTATGTACAGTAACTTTTACAGAGAACTAAACGTATTTCTGTACTCTATTTATGACTACATACA
Organism: Protopterus annectens; assembly: GCF_019279795.1. Classification (NCBI taxonomy): domain Eukaryota; kingdom Metazoa; phylum Chordata; order Ceratodontiformes; family Protopteridae; genus Protopterus; species Protopterus annectens. Next base: position 1,579,158,864 of record NC_056728.1, on the reverse strand, counting down.
CCTTCTCAGACACTGACTACTGTGCTTTGCTGAGTAGCTTTAGTAACAGAAGATGGCTTATCGTACATTTATTTTTGTCATGCTGAGGTAGATAGTTTGGATAGATAGAAGTGGGAAGAGATAACTCCAACTGCCTACTTGGAAATAGGATGCCGTTATTGTTTATATTTATTTTAAGATCAAGCTGGGTCAAGCAACCCCAGCTTTTACTGGCTTTTACTAAGATGAATGAAAAGCAAACCTGCAAACAAGAGAGAGTACCAACAAAGTCTAAGTCATAATGGGAGCACTTCTCAAAAATAAGAGCACTTACAGGAAGTCTTAATATGAAGACTAAGGATGATAGAAGAAAGCACATTAAAAAGATTTATTTTGTCTTTGAGAGGTGTATTAGTAAATGGAGAAATCAGCAATGCTGCCTAAGGCAGAGATACACCTGCTTTGCTAATATCTCAACATATATTCCTGAGCAACTGAAAATTGTTTTTTGCTGAGTTTGTGAGAGTGGAGAGGCACCTTATTTTAAACAGAAGAAAGACAAACATGGTAAAGTGTAATCTATTTACCTGCTTCCTCACTACCAGAGGTTGCATGCAACTGCCTGCTTGAATTCCAGTTCCAGCCAAGACACTTAATTGCTGTTATTTTCTCAAATGTTTCATAAATATGCACATCACATTCGTAGGACTGTAGGCAGCATGCCAGATGACCCAAATATCGCATGTATCTCTTTTGCCGTGATATATTCTCACTTTTGATGAACAATAATTCAACCTCACTTTCACTCTGAGTTTTGCAGAACAACTTGTATCATAAAGATTCAGTCATATCACGGAGAACTGCTGCTTCTTGTAAGTGACTGCAAATCATTTTCTTGATAGTTACAAACTGTAAAACAAAGAAAAAGGCATGTTGTACAAGAACTGCCAGTACCAGTCACTGTGAAGAAAAATAACAGGAGATGTCTGTTGCTGAGAAGATAAGACATATTGTAATTAAAATGCCTGGCTACTAACTGGTACATAGTAACAATGATTTTAAATGTTTAAATTGTGTTGTCTTGTTAAATACTATACAATTATCTTACTGAACACTGTAACATTTCTGACTCAAAACAAGTACAAAATCAACTAGAAAATGCAATGTATGTCTTGTAAATCACAAGGGAAAGCAAAGACAACATGAATAATTTCAAGTATTTTCATCTAACATTGATGATGCAAAGTGTGTGTGTGTGTGTGTGTGTGTGTGTGTGTGTGTGTGTGTGTGTGTGTGTGTGTGTGTGTGTGTGTGTGTGTGTTACATCTGGAAATGTCAAGACAGTACTCAGCATACTAACAGGCTTCTTCAAACTGAAAATAAAAATAGCCAAACAAATGTTTTTATTTTATTTTATTTGTATATATTAATCAGAGAAGAACACTGATCGTCATAGAATTTTTTCAGAATTAGCTGAGGAACACTGTCTAGTTAAGTGACTTACATTTAATCAAAGTGAGAAATAGGCAAAATAACTTTGTTTAACAAAAATGAGTGCATTTAGCATCATCAAGTCAGGAACTACAAATGCTGCCATTATGTGAAATTAGTGGCATGACGGTATACGTAAAAATCTACTTCCAATCATTAGCAGACCGGATTTCCGCTGTGGCAACCCCTAACTGGGAAAAGCTGAAAGACACAACAACAACAAAAAGTGGCATGACGGTATAGGACAATATGAATGCAATGCAAAATGAGCATTGAAGAAACGATCATGCCATTACTTTACTATCGTGCCTGTGTCAGATAGTAATTATGTATTGCAGTTCTGAAGACATCATGTAACATTGCATCATTCAGTCTACACCACTGCTGTCTAGAGTCACAACCCCCAAGAAAACCCATATGGTTTGAAGGACCACAGTGTTTACTCCTCTGTGCAACTGTACTTTGACAAGGCTTGTGAGATGAAAAATATTTTAAAAAAATTATCTGTTTCATTTTAAGCTAAATTGGGCCAACATCCTGTTTGCATGAACATGTAGCAGAATCTAACGACTATAAATCATTGATGTGAGCCCAATCATTTATCATTGATAAACCCAAACCTGCCATTCCCTATGCCCGTGCTTTTTACGGGAGACTTAATTGATACATTGTTATTACTAATGTGCCATGCTGTTAGTTTTCAAGTGTAATTTTCATTTAGCAGCAAATTATTATGTATCTACTTATGACAGTTTCAATACAAATGGCACAAATAACACAGGGGACTGCCTAACATTATATCACACTTTATTCCTGCTACAGCCAACTGGATTAGGCCCAGGACAGATACCAAGCATTTTATTTATTTATTATACTTATTTGATAGGTTTAGTGGACTGGATTAGAAGAAACCTTTATTAGCCACAGCATTGTTAACAGTGTACCGGAGACTTTAGTGGTAAAATTTAACAAAGAATGACCTGAGAAGTATTCACTCCAAAAACAAATAAATGTTTGAAATGTAAATTACCCCCAAGTAGAGTACTATTTATATAACCTAAAAATATTCAAATCATTTTCTGGTACAGATACGAAATCATGATGGCAGTGGGAAAAAAATCTTAAGATCCTTCAGGAAAGATCAGTGACTCTCTACTGATATTTTGTTAACTTACTAAGATGCAATGCAAGTAACGTTGTCATGAATTTACTCATTACAGTCTGTCACTATACACCCTCTGGCTCCCGGGGTACTGGCACAGTCTGATTTTATTAAAGTGCCACATTTGCTGATTATCAAACACTCTCATCCAAAACTGCTATTCACAAATACAACATTTAAGAAGCTATATTTTTCATCTCTCTGCTTTTAAGTAAAATATCATTGAATCCCACACAATTTGAACAAAAATCTTGTGATAAGTCTCATTTTCTTAAATGTTTTATTGGGTCTATATTATAACATCAAAGTCTAAAAACTTAGAAAGTTATAATATTGAACCCAGTAGAGTGAACGCTTGAAAAAGTGAAGCTGCAGAACACCGAATACTTTCCTAGGGAAAGTATTAAGTGGGCCATTTCCTGCAGCTTCGCTATTTCCTCAACTGTGGAGTGAAGGTCACGGACCGGGTTAAGGTAAGTGTGCAAATGAAGGTAAGTGTGCGACTGGGCATGGGTTAGGTGATTTAGTGTTAGCGTGCAGGTCAGGTAAATGTGCGATTGTGTGGACGTGAGGGTTAGGGTAGGGTAGGTGAGTTAGGGTTAGGGAGTGGGTAAGGTGAGTGTGCGATAGTTAGGGACCTTAGGGTTAGGGTTGGGTTAAGGTAAGTAGATAGCTAGTGGTATGTGTCTGGTTTAATGTAGGGTTTTGTGAAGTGTATGTGTGTGGATTATTTATTTTGGTGTGCTTCAGTTGTGTGTATGTTTATCGGAACAGCAAATTTCTTCCCTGGTAAAAATTCGCTATTCTGACTGTTCGGTTTTCTGGTGTTTCAATTGAATTGGTTCGATATTATAACATTCAAAGTTTTTAGACTTCAATGTTATAATATAGACCCATTTTATTAGGGTTACACATAGCACATATGTACATATACAAATATGAAAAACATTACCATCAGACCTAATGTACAGTACAAATTCTACAAATCAGTCAATTACAACATTTAATAAAGGTAGCTTAGCTATAAAATGATGTACTTGTACAAATTCAATACCAAGATAAGAAATCCACCATCATTTACCTCTGCTAATCTTTGTATTGCATTGGATACATAAATTGCAGATTAAGTCCTCAAGAAAGGTTACACTCCTGAATCATAGACTCATAGCATAATCAGCTTCTGCTTGCCATCTGAGAATCACCCAGCTTTTTTCTAACTCTTTGATAATGTCTCACTAATTACAAATGACAGTCACCAACCTTATGTGGCAGTATGTCATTACAACACGTTTCCAACATTTGTTGTAGGGAGAGAGAGCAACACAATGGCAAAGTACTTAACATTCTTGCTTCATAACACTTGGTTCTCTGATTTGGTGTTCAATAGAATTGCCTTTTGTGCTGAGTCTATATGCCCTTGTTGTGTCTGTTGAGGTTTTCTAGTGCTTTGGTTTTATCCCACTTTCTAAAAGCATCCTTTCCTGTATATGCATGCGTGTACATGTATTCACCTGTGTGGATGTGTTGGCTTGTTTATTTATGTGGGTGCACATGTGTGCTCATATATATGTATGTATGTTTACACATGCATTCCTATGCGATGACTGGTGTCCATTACAGGCCTTGTTTTCAGCCTTACAGTCAGTTAATGCTAGGACAGATTCCACCTGCCTCATGAGTGTGAATTAGGTTAAGTGTGTAATCACAGACACAATGAAAACAAAAGAGATCTCATGTTTAGTTACTCCAAGACTTTAACTGAAGAAACAATGGGTATAGTAATACCTCATATTTTTTCCTGCAGCCTCTTTGTCCCACATTCCAGCATATGTCTACCTAAGGTCACTTAGTTAAAATATGTTTCCAACAGGACAGTCTCTCCAGCACCTGATGGGTGTGTTATGGAATATTCTTTTCATGTTTAAGGGTAAAAAATTTGAGTAGTGTAAATATTTGCAAGCAACATGTTTTATCACTTAGGAGAACATGCAGTTAACTAATTCCATTAGTACTGTTTCAAGCAGGTTCCTCTTGGTCACATCTCTACACCTGCCTGAAAGAATGAGAGAAAACTGAGATTTGGTCAGAGTAATCTATGGGAAAAAACACTAGCTACTTTCATGTTACTGTTTAAACAATAAGAGTCTTCCTCTAAATAACCAACACTGAACAAGAAATGTCAAAATCTAATACATTCATGAAGATGAGAACTTTTGTCAAGTAGAAGTCTAACAAATACACAGTGAACAGCTAGCCTTCTTTAAAAGTAAGCTGTTTCCCAGCTTTCATCACATACACTTGCCAATAATCTAGGACCACAAATTAAAAGGAACAGCTTCCTATCACAAACCAGGTTTGGTATAATCAGTAAAGATCACATCTCTGAAAGGAAAAAGAGAAAAGTAATTTCATTGATTTATATGTTTTAAATGTACCCTTATCTATCTGACATCCTTTAAGAAATTGTTAAGATAAGTCTGAACTGCACTGAGCTCTGAAAGAGCCAGTGTTTCCTCAGTTAACGTACGTTCTGTTGTCTTGCTTTATCAACCATTTCTCATGTATTCAAGGTTGTACAATCATTTGTCAGCTCAAAGTTGGCTGTGATTTCCACATGGGCCCAGTGAAAGTGAAAGATGTTAGTGCTGGTATCACTTTAGTATGTAGGCTCTCCTGGACCAAAAGTGCTTGAATCTTATATGTGCTGGAAAATTAACTGCAAGATCTATGAAATTAATTCTTAAAGAAAATATAGTACAATTTCATGCATACTCAACCTGGTGGACAACCACAAAGCTATGCTGCATATAAATGCCACATAAAGGGCAGAAGCTAAAGCATGTTTACTTATTCATAGCACTGTAATCATTTTAAGAAGGAAATATATATTGTAATGAGAAGTTATTTTAGGGACTAGCTATTACCCAACACTGAAAGATATGGAAGAACTAAGCAATTGTGGGTGAAGTTCAGAATGTAAAAAAGATGAAAATGGAAGAGAAATAGGAACAAGGACTGGGAAAATGAATAAAGCAGAGGTATTGAGGGAAGGGATAAAGAATCATGGTGTCAGGCCATGCACACCTCTTTCAACAGTGAAAGGGCTGAGCATAAGTAGAGGAGGCACAATGGTAGGGGGAGCTTTTCAATCTGTCAAGCTCAGGAGAGGACTGTGACAGACTACAAGAAAGAAATGGGGTGATAGGTGGGAGAGGCCTGAAAAAGAGGATGGGAGGGAAAAGAAATGAGAAGGTGCACCCAGAGTCATCATTGTCCTCATCAGCCCCCTTTTTCCCCATTTTCTGCGTGGACTTGGGGTCTTGTGTTTACAGTTGCCATCTGTCAATTCAGTGCCACAGTCCTGCCTTCAACAGTCATGCCTGACTGTCTCATATCTTTTCTCACACAATCCAGCCACCTCTTTATTGGACATCTTCCTTTCCTCTTTCCTTCTTACTGTCTGTCCCAAATCTTTTTCACAAGATTGCCTTCTACTTTTCTGCATGTGTCCAAACCATAAACACCAAACCCAAAGGATGTATAAAACAAAAATCCACAAAATATCCACAGAAGACACTCCAGTCAAGGAAATATTTATTTAGCGCTTTTGTCCAAATAAAATAACAAAATGTCACCCAACCTTATATACTGTTCTACATACTTAAATTAATTGAACAACCAAACAATTAAAATCTAAAAACTTCAGCAAACCAACATTTAAAGCAACATTACACAATATGCCACGTATACTTATAAAAGCATTTGTTTTATACTCACCACACCTTACATCCCTAAGGACTGAGTCTAAAACAAAAAAATGTAATTAACTGTTTGAAATCTACACATACAGTAGATGTAAGGGGTGGTGATTATAAAAAATTGCTTTTGAGGAGAAACATTTTGGAAGCTTAGGCTACAAGCAGATAAGCATCCTGGAATCAATGATAGTACATGTTAAGTGCTAACATCATTTTGTCATTTTATTCTGATAAAGTCTTTGGATGAAAGTGCTAAATAAATATTTCCTTGACTGGAGTGCCTTTAGTGGATGTTATTTTGTGGACGTGTCCAAATCACCATAATCTACTTTGGCTTCTGGTCTCATGTCCTCATTTCTTCATCTGTTCCACAGTGAACATCCTTCCACCCTTCTCAGGCACCTCATTTCCATAACTTCTGGCTTCTTCATCTGCTCTGCCTTTACTGCCCAGGTTTCTATACTATACAGTAGTACTGGTCGCACCATTGTCTTATACACCTTACTTTTCACATACTTTGGCATTCCTTTGTAATATACTACACCTGAGACTCTATTCCAGTTCTACAATAAATGTCAATGGTTATTCATAGAACCAGTTGGCATAATGGCTAAGGTCTTTGCCTCCCAATGCACAAGCTACAAGATTAGATATCGACCTCCAACCAGTGCCTGTTTGGAGTTTGCATGTTCTCCCTGTATCTCTGTGAAGTTCCTCCCACCTCCAAGAAACAAAATGAGTGCTTCCATCTCAAACTCAGCAATGAATGGAGGTGTGAACAGCAACACAGACTCTACATGGTCCCCTATAAGTGGAAGAGTTGTACAGACCAACCACTATGGGCATCTACTGTAGTGCACAGTATCCTCAAGATAGGAGAACATGGATTACAGACTGCGTACTGTGGCAGTACTAGCCACTTGACAGTGGAAAATATGGCTCTAGGTGATTCGGTCATATGGCTCTAGTTGATAAGGTGCACCCAGCGTAGAGCTGGTAAAATATTTCAAACTGGTTTATGGAATATGGAACACATGTCCAGCCCAATCAAGACACAGAATTGAGGAAATTGGAAGATAACAGAAGATATAGGTCAAATTTATGAAATAAAAATAAATATTTGGGAGACAGAAGATTTTAAGAATGAGGATTTAATCAAGAGTGAAAACAGTGTACGTACAGGGAGTTAAGAAAGATATGGCCATTCTATTAGCACAGAGATTATGGCAGGTGCAACAGAACCTAAAATCCTAGAATAAGTGATTGTTGCAGTGGGAGTATATCATAGTGGAAAATAGAGGGATGGCTATGAATAACAGTTGACATTTATTGCACAAATGAAGATGAAAAGGCTTTTATGCATTTTTAGGACACAGGAGATATTGGGTGATTCTAAGGTATAGGCAATTTTAACGTAATGTTAGCTCTAAAACTGAACAAAAATTTCTCGTAAGAAGGCAACTTCAGAGATAACAGGACAGATGGGACCAAAGAGACAAATGAGAGAAAGATCCAGAGTACACATTCATAGGGGATGAGTAGAAGTATGTGAATATTGATCAGGTAATTTTGGAGGGTGCTATATTAGTGACACGTGTGTCAAACAATGCTTCTGTGGTCTTACAATTTAGTGAATATGTAGGAAGGGGAATGACTCCAAACTGCAATGGAGGGTAAGAACTGAAAGTGGATTCAAAAGAGAATTGTTTAACAGGTCTTCAAGAAATATTTAAGGGAGATGGGATTAGTATGGTGGAAGGGGGTCAATGCTGTTATGAGGACAAAGACTTGTGGGCAGAGACTTAACTTTTGACCAATATGTGTCCATTGTTGTAAGAAAGTCCTTCTATATTGCACAGCATATAAACAAAAGAATTGTGTCTAGATCTGGGGATGTCATTGCCCCCTTTACTCAGCCCTTATTAGGCCAATCATTGAATATAATGCTCCCTTTTATGTGTCCAGTACATGCAACAACTGGAACTCCCACAGAGATACCTAACTAAAAGGATACAAGGCTAAGCAGCATGTCATACATGGACTGACTCAAAGCCCTGCCATTATACTCAGTATTCCACAGACTGCTAAGAGGTTACCTGTGTTTGACCTACAAGGCATCCTCCAACCTATGACTAATGGATTTACTGCATATCTGCAAGTTCAATGACATCAGAAATAGTCAGTCTAGGGATCTAAACCTCTTCTGCCACAACAGAATGGTTTGGAGGGACAGGTATATCTCAGAGGATATCACTACTCTGGAACAGACTTCTCATCCACATTAAACAAAGTTTGTCCCTGTCCATATTCAAGTCCAACTTGGATGTACGGGTGTAAAACCGAAAATTTACCCCAGGACTGCCCACTGTACTACTAACAGACAGAAGCAGCTCCTAACTGCTTTATCACATGCATGGGCCCCCTCAGATTTTTATGGTATGATCTCAGTTATTCTCATTAGGGATAATATATAATTATCGATCTTGGGATGGGTAAGGCCAATTTCTAGCCAAATGGTATAGGTTAATTTGAGCACAGAAGGGAGGTTGGCTAGGTTTGGAATGACCCACAAGGGCAGCTAGCCTAGTACTTTTCTATAAACTTATGAACCCATGGGGAGTACAAAGATTTCAGAAATGGAGGTGAGCACTGAAACACTTGAAAACATTCATACAATACATCAGTAGTAACATTGGAAGTGGAAAATACACTGGTAGGAGAGGAAAGGTGAATGTTTCAATCACTGAATGTAGACAGTGTGAATATTAAAAAAGCATAAGCACTGAGACTGAAACAGTGAAAAAAGATAATGTAATGAGTTAGTCAATAGATGGAGTGGAGTAGAGTGGACATTAGGAGTTAGAGAAATAGGAATCATGTATTCATTAAAGTTACAATATGGAGAAAGATGGAGGGGAAAAGAAACAAGGGGCATGGTTGTGGAGTAAACCCGGATATGATGAAACAAAGAGAATGCTGAAAAGAGTAGAATTGTAAATGTGAAATAGTAAGGAAGCAGCAGTCCACTGTTTTGAATAGGCTAATAGTAGTTGGTTAGAGAGGTGATCCAGTATAGATGGTTACAGAAGACTATTAGGAAGGAAAGACAGCTATTACCTAATTATGGTTATGCAGAGGTAGCTCGTGGAATTTTAGACCCTTTTTTTTAGTAATTGTAGGTGCAAAATATTAGCAAAAGATTCAGTATCACTTTTATAAACCTTATTGGTAGACATAAGTCAGGAGATTCACAATGATACTTAATGGCTTTTGTGAATACAGAGAAAAAGCAGAGAACACATGGGCAGTAGCAATATTGTTTATATGCAAAATGGCTTTTTAATGAAGGTACTGGAGGAAGAATGGCTTGCAGATGAATATGACACCCAGACATACCTTACTGTAGCTCTTTTACATTATGGTTGATGAGTAGTCTAGATGTGCAGAGACACAGAGCAACCTTTTAGGTGTGTCCCAAGTTGCAAAGAGTATTCCTCTGTGACAGCAGGTGCTAACAAGGAAGGTAAAGGTGGTGCCTGGGAGGAAAGCAGATGTGGGGATGGATATAAATATTTTCATGTATCTGCATTTGACTGTATCTCACTGGTAGAAGATATGGAAACTAAAGTGCAAGGAACTTAAAAAGTTTGAGAAGATTCCTTATTCAAAAGTTATGGAAAGAAGGCAGCCTTGGTAAGAAAGGGAAAGGCGAGGAAGGGAAGGGAGTGATCTCAATGATTAAAACCTCCATTTTCACACATTCAGTCTCACTGTTCTTGGACTTGTTTTTACAAGTCTTGAAATGCTATAGTGTTACCATGTCAAGTATTTGGGGCCGAAAGTATGGAGTACAAGAAAAAAATCCAATAATGGATATTATAGAAAAATATAAAAAGAAGTGAAGACACTGGAGATGGAAGCACTGAAGGAACAACACGGCCTTTAATGAGGACAATAAACATATTAAAAAACAATGGCAAAGTCCAGATTAGTATACTTGCTTATGCACACCACAAGGATGTGAGCGCAAAAGAAAGTGGTAGCACTACAAAAGACTTAGAGCCAGCCCATGGAGTGGAAGGGACAGATTAAGAGTGATAACGAGGTAGGAAGATGAGGAGGAGGAGGAAGGGGATAATGGCAGGATTCCTAGCCTGTGCTATAGCATTTAGTATTAGTGGATGCAAAGGATGAGTGAAATGCTTCAGTACAGAACATCTACCTGCTGATAGAGCTCAGGCAGGAAAAACAGCCTTAAAGTGCTATTCAGGTCAAAATGTGGAAGGCATGCATGGGGCAGAGTACAATATGGGGACATGAGGTAAAAAAGGAAGTGCAGACAGAAAGGTGGGGTAAGTAGTGTATTACAGCTGCTGGAAAGGTTATTAGCTATATAGAATAGGAAAGGAGGAGAATGACGTGGTCAAATCATCCATTATATATATATATATGCTACTGGCTGGCCAGTGTATAGTTGCCCAGCCTGGGTTGCCTGGGATAGCTCTGTTGAGTGAAAGCTGGACGTAAAACCAAACAACCTGCCAAACATGAACTGAGAATTGCTATGCTTAATGTAGGTTCACTGACAGGCCACAGAGGGGACTGGACATCTTATGTATTCAAGAGACAAGATGGAAGGGCAGTGCAGCAAAGCCACTTGGCTTGGGATCCAGACTCTACTACTCAGGTGGGGGACAGGCTAGAAATGGTGTAGGAATTGTGGTGAAAGAGAGGCTTCAGAAGGCAGTGAGGGATATCATCAGAATTAATGACAGACTCATGGCAATCAGACTCCAGTGTAATGATAGGGCAGCATTCATAATCTCAGCCTATGCCCCACAGCAGGGTTGTGATAGTGAGGGAAAAGAGTGTATTCAGACAGCAGTTGCAGGACCTACTAGATAAAGCAGGGCAACATGAATTGGTATTGATAATGGGTGACTTGAATGCGCATATTGGGACAGACAGAACTGGATATGAGAACTGCCTGGGTCCACATGGGTGGGGTAACAGTAATAAAGGAGAAGCCATTCTAGACTTCTGTCTGGCAAATGGCTTGATAGTTGTCAACACATGGTTCAGAAAGAGAGACAGTCACAAGATCACATACAAGATGCAACTCAGGTAGACATCCTCCTAGTAAGGAAAAGGTACTGGGGTAGAATCCATGGTTGGAAAGTCATCCCCAGTGAAACAGTTGGCCCACAGCATAAACCACTAGTTGCCACAATCAGCTGCAAGCAGTGGTCAGAAAAGGTTCTAAGGTCAACAGAGACCAGGCTGAAGACCTGGAAGTTGACTGGAGAGAAAGTACAGCAGTTCAAGGAGTTACTCAGGGTTCTAGAACCCCAAGAAGAGGAAGAAATAGGTGGAGTTGAAGAAGAGTGGCAGCGCCTAAAAACAGCATGTGTTAGGACTACAGCAAAGATATGTGGCCGGGCCAGGTATGGAAATAAGGTACATAAGGAAAGCTGGTGGTGGAATGCAGAAGTTCAGGAAGTCATCAAAAGAAAGGAATGCAGGAAGAAATGGGAGACAGAAAAGTCTGACCAGGCTAGGAAGGACTACTGGTTGGCTAACAAAGAAGCTAAGAAAGAAGTTGCAATAGCAAAGAATAGAGAATTGGAGGCACTCTACCATCTTCTGGAAAGTGACTCAGTAAGGGGCACAAAGAAACTATATCAGGTTGCAACGCAAAGGCAAAAAAATAAAGATAGTCAGACACCCTTCATAAGGGATGCCAGCAACAACCTGCTCACCAGTCCACAGGACATCAAAGGCAGATGGAAGGAGTATTTCCAGCAACTTCTGAATGAAGAAAACCCCACAGACACTGTACTGCCCCATAAACCACCTACAATGAGAGAAAAGGAGCCCACCTTAGAAGTAAGAACAGCACTAAGGAAGATGAAGTCAGGGAAAGCAGCAGGCTCAGATGAAGTCACAGCAGATATGATAAAGATGCTGGGTGAGATAGGGGAGAAATGTCTCCTAACGGTACTAATAGCAGTGTGGAGAGAAAGGCATCTCAGATGACTGGAGAATAAGCATACTCATGCCAGTGTACAAGAACAAAGGGGAGATCCACAACTGTGGGCAGAGCAGAGGGATCAAACTCCTACCACATTGCATGAAAGTTCTGGAGAGGGTGATTAATAAACAGATATGCAGAGTAGTAGAATATAACATGGGAGATGAGCAGTTTGGATTCAGATCAGGATGCAACACAATTGACCCGATGTTTGCATTGAGACAGATACTTGAGAAGAAGCTAGAGATAGGAGAGAGTCCAACTGGGCATTCCTAGACTTGGAGAAAGCATATGACAAGATACCAAGAAAGCTAATCTGGGCAGTACTGCTGTGGTTTGAAGTCCCAGAAACATTGGTAGAATTAGTGCAGGCTATGTACAAGGACCCAGTGACTCAAGTATGAACAGTGTTTGGCCTCAGATGGGTTCCCAGTGGGAGTGAGTGTACATCAGGGTTCAGCTCTGAGCCCACTGCTGTTCATACTGGTGATGGACTACATTAGCAAACAGGTTCGAGGGCACAGATCAACAAAGCTGCTGTATGCAGATGATGTGGCATTACAGGCAGAGTCTGAGCAAGAACTTCAGCAAAGGATAGAAGAATGGAATGAAAATCTGAAGGCACATGGGATGAAACAAACAACACATAATATGGTGGTAATGGTAGCAAACTGGGGAAATCAGAAGCTGATAATATAGGTAGAAGGGAAGATAGTGGAACAGGTAAACAGATTCAAGTATCTGGGAGGGGTGGTTGAGGAAAAGGGTAGTCTGAATGAAGAGATCAAAGCTAGAATCAGAGGGGCTGCAGCCAACTGGCATAGAGTATCAGGTGTAGTCTCTGACAGAAGAATGCCAAAGAAGCTGAAAAGTAAGCTGTACAAGATAGTGGTACGAGCAGTACAACTGTATGGTACAGAAACCTGGGCAGTAAAGGCAGAACAGTTGAAGAAGCTAGAGGTGATGGAAATTAAGTGCCTGAGAAAGGTGGTAGGATGCACATTGTGGGACAGACGAAGAAATGAGGACAAAAGAGCAGAAGCCAAAGTAGCTCCAATTGCAGAAAAGATCAAAGAGAACAGATTACAATGGTTTGGACACGTGTAGAAAAGCAGAACACAATCTGGTGAGGAAGATTTGGGACAGACATATATACATATATATATACATATATATATATATATACATATATATATATATATATATATATATATATATATATATATATATATATGTATGTATATTAGGAACAGAATGCCATTTGCTCTAAATTTCTTAGGACAATCGTGTTTCTGCCTAGGATAGCAATCAGCCTTTAAATGACTAATATTTCAGATACTTCATCAAATGTGTGTGTGGTGCATGCATGCGTGTTTGTGTGCATTTGCTTCATCATCATAACTTTTAATTCAGGAGTTCTGTTAATTGCATTTAAATGCCACTCAACTACTGCACAAAAGGTGGCTGTCTCTTTCTATAAGTTTATATTTCTTTTCATTTAGTATGCATCCTGCTTATTGCTTCTTACAGTATGACAGATCAATACAGAAATTAATTCAGCAGGCTTCAGATTGCTACACTAAATGCCAGAGGAAAGCAATGATTTTTTTCTAGCACTGAGCAAGATGCACATGGAAGGACAACCATTATAAGATTCATATCGTTTTTAAGCTGAGAACACTCTTGCCACCCCCAAATTTTCACAATGTTGTTTGGTAGGCTGCAAGCTACCTATAATTCTCTCTTCATTTCTGTCCACACCCTGCATTCTGCATCAGTCTGCCACCAATCCATTCAAATTCAGCTTTAAGAAATGTTTCTTTCTGCTTGCAGATTTTCATTTCAGTTAATTTTATTGCTCCTTGGACAAACTAGTTTATATAATTTTAGTATAAATTTGGGTTCCCTTAGGCCTTATCTCATAATATAGCAGCAACTATGCTATCAATTCTCCTGTGAAAAATCTGAATAACGTGGTTAAAGTTAGAATGGCAGCTATTAGCAATTCCTAAGCATGCCTTTAATGGAGATGAAACTTAAGTTCATGTAACTCTCCTTATATGAAGTTAAAAAGTCATGTCTTGTTAGGACCTTTGGATGGCTTAATGCCATTCAGACACTAACAGCATAAGTAAGGAGCCATACACAGAGAAGCTTGCAAGTAAGCAGTTTTACCCTTTACTAGCATGCTATCAAGTGCCAGGGCAAGACACTGTCACATGACATGTTAAATACATTTAGACTTAAGGGTAATGAGCACACACTGCATTATATGTTTCATTTCTTCTGTTAAGCTTAATACTTGAATTAAGCAAGCAACAATATACACACTATGATAGAGACAACACTCTAGACTACAGACATCAAAATATACATAATTGTTGGAACTGATATAAATTTCCAAAATTAATATAACCGCTCTATAGCTTCGTCTTTGTTATCATTGCATGCAACATGATCATTTCTTCTAGATGTCTTTAATAAATTGATGCAGATAGTTTACAATCACTAAGAAATGAGACAGTAGTAATTGGTCACTCTAAGCATGCAGCTAATATTTGTTCATAGGAAACGCATCATCATTAGGACTTACAAATGAGGCATCATTTTGAAAACAGGCTTTGTCAGTTTACAGATTGTCTGACATTTCCCATCAGAGACAATAACTTAGTTGTATTTTTGTAAATGCCAGCACTCTGTGATGAGAAAGTCTAGTTTTATATAGATACTGCAAACAATTGCCTAGAAGCATTTTATAAATTTTGGTACTACATTCAAGACAGATGGTGTTGATTGAGAAGACGGTGAGGAACATTCTTGTGCCCAAGAGACCTTGCAGCTGCTGATCACCTAGGTTTCACATGAGGCAAGGATGTTTATAGCTTTATAGGTTCACAGTTGTTTACTAGGCTTCCTCTTCTTCTTTCGGCTTTTCCCGGTTAGGGGTTGCCACAGCGGATCACCTGTCCGCTCATGATTGGCAGTGGAGTTTTACAGTGTTGAGTTGCCAGCCCGGCACCCAACCTTCCACAGGAGGCACACACATGCACACACTCACACCTAGGGCCAATTTAGAGTGTCCAATCCACCAACTGCATGTCTTTGGGATGTGGGAGGAAACCAGAGCATCTGGAGGAAACCCACACAACCACAGGGAGGACATGCAGACTCTGCACAGAAAGTACCCCAGTCGAGAATCAAACAGGAGAACCTCTTGCTGTGAGGCAGTAATGCTAACCGCTGCACCACCATGACCGCCCCAGTTGTTTACTAGCCTAACAATTACAAAGGACTTTTTAAGCTTAGCCATGCATCCCAAATCACTGACAAATTTTAGTGCCCTTAATAAGTGTAAGCAGGGGCTTGGGAGATGAAATGTTTACAAGCAGGGAATTAGGCGATGAACTATTTACAGGTTGCCTGTGTCCATTAGAGACATAGGTGCCAAGCCAGAGATAAATTTCCTGTTCCCCATTCAATTGTCCAAGTTACACTTGAATTGGGTTAGGGAAGAACTCTGCTTTACATGGATGGGAAACCTGTTCCAGAGATGGGGTAGTCTCTGGGATACATACCTGTCTCTCCAGCAGGTCCTATTTATATCACTGGAAAGGTTTAAGTCTTTAGAATGGGAAATTCTGGTTCTGTTTTTTTTTTGTGCATATGCAGGAGGCCCAGAGTGTGATCTGTCAGTGCCCTGTTGCCAGGCATAGATCTCTGCTCCATAGCCTGTAGGAGACAGAATACAGGGATAGGACTTTCAGGCAGTCTGCAAAAGATAGTTAACTTGCACCCTGTATTCCTTTAGTAAGGAACCTCTGTGGATGTTCCAATTGTTGTATATTCCTGGCTGGATACATGCCAAAGGGGGTATTGTACTGATGAATGCTGAATACAGTGGAACAATGACTTCCTTGGACCTAAATGCGATACCTTTGTTTATAAGTTGTACAACATAGAATGATTTCCTCACTACTGTAAACTTGATGGTCAAAGGCTAGATTATTGTCTATGTGTGTCCCTAAGTCTGTGACTACTGGGTCAACTCTAAGGGGTGTGTGTTGTCATATGATAATTACCAGGGTGGATATCTTCCCCAAGAATGCAATTATGCATTTCTTGGCATTTAGCTTTATTTCATGGCTCTGACACCAGTTGTTTGTGTCAGCCCCTCCTGGAGAACATTTGTGTTGGTATAGGATTCAATCACAGCTCCTAATTTGCAATCATCTGCAAACTTGTCATCCAGAGACCATTGACATTGGCCTTTACTTCAGAGAAGTAAATGCAAAAAAGGAGTGGTCCCAGGATCGATCATTTGGGGACTTTACTTGTGACTGGCCTCTTTGTAGAGGTGGACTCCCAATTCTAACTTCCTGGTTCCTGTCTGTGATCCAGTTGGCTATCCACAGGGTGATATACAGGTTTGTACCTAACCTCTTGAGACTATCAACAATGACCGAGTAGGATATTGTGTCAAATGTCTTGATCATGTCAAGATAGGCAGTGTGAACAATTTTGCCCTCATCCATTGCTTTGGTGACCTTCTCAAAGAAGTCCACCAGGTTGAGTAGGCATGACCTGCTCTTGATGAAACCAAACTGGGTTGGGTCCAGTGTCTGGAGATTTACTATACTGATCATTTCCTCCATGATAATTCTTTCCATGGCTTTGCATATAACACTAGTGAGACTTCTGGGTCTGTAGCTTCCATAGTCTGTAGATGACCCACCTTTGTACAGAGAGATGACTGTTGCTGTTCTCCATTCATGAGGCACAAAGCCTGTTTGGAGGCTACAGTTAAATAGCAATTCCAGAGGGCCTGATAGGTCATATTTCATGCTATTTAGAAGGCATCCTGGGATATTGTCTGGCTCCATTTATGCCATGTTCTTGGCTTTAGTTAGAGGATTAAGAATCTGTTCCTTACTGATGGCAGACGGTTTGATGGTATTTTTTGAGGGAAGGTTGAAGGGGAGAGCGGGGTAAAATTGGTGCTGAATTTGTCAGCCAATAAGTTTGCTATATCTTCTAGCTCAGTAAAGGTGGCTCCATGTGATCATGACAGAAGAGCTTCATGAGGACTGATGTTTGGAATAGGATTGCCAGGGAGCTTCACAGATGAACAGGGGTCTTCAGGATAGGTGTGAAGCTCCACCACGATTACAACAACCTTAACAGTGGGCGTAACAGTAGCTTCAGGACTGTAATGCCCAGGCCTACACAAAGCTACTAGATCACTACAGTAAGTAATATTCCATTCCATACCTTCACATATTCTCCTTATAGTTTGCATCTATATAAAAATTAACTATATTGTGTTTTAAATGTATTATCAATGTATCATTGTAGCATGCTTTCATTGTTAATAAACAGTATCCAAGTTACTCAAAATGTGACTTTGACAATATTTCTGAATTTATTATTGTTGTATTACTGAAATAAGTATTCTATTTCCCTTTTACCATAATTCACATGAAAGTATGCAAAGTATGCAGATATTACAGCTTGAAACTGAAGACATACATTCAGATTTTTGCCTCAAATTTTTGATCTGTTCCTTATAATATTTGTGGTTTTCTTGATTTTTGTGGCAAATTAGTGAGGACTGCATTCACTAATCAGTGACAGACATTTGAGTTTGACTTCATATCCTTCAGAAAATGTATGGTAAGACAAGACCTTTTATTCTAGCAATCTCTAAGTTTATAAGAGCAATGTCTAAAATGTGTCCCTATTTTTGAGGCATTGTCCCTATTATTTTTGGCTTTGTCCAGATTTTTGCTAAGAGGTTGAGAGGTATGACTGCAGATAATTCAGCATTCTGCAGGTATCAGTAGTTAAGTGGGATTACTGGATTTGAACGAACATTGGGTTACTGCAGAACAGTCTTATACCTGTGCCTTTGTGACTACATTAAGCATTGCATAGTGTGCATACTACTCAGATGGGGACTGCATATATGCTTACAGAAATAGTAGCTCTAAAGGCAATGCATGTAAGCTCGAAAGCAAAAAGCTCTGGTCCTGTGGGTTTTGTATCCACATCTGCTGTCTTTCACAATATTGTTGACTATCTCAGCTATTTTCCAAATTATGTCTCCTATTATGCATAATAACACTTACATATTTCTCATGATGTGAACAGGTCTACAGTTATAATTTTACTGTCTATTACCAATTACTTCATGTTGGCCACAAATGACTAATCATTCTACTATTGTTTACAAAATTATACAACATTTACTACCTGTTTACCAATATAAGTAGAAGATTCTGGTTATATTTATTTAAGTGTGCTTAAGATCCAATCAAAACTGGATATTTATCTATACAGTATGCATATAGATGTAATTATATATATATATATATATATATATATATATATATATATATATATGTGTGTGCAAATCTGATTTATACTGACAAACTCAATTTTCACTTATATTAAGTGTGTTTCTATAGATTGCATTACACTTGTCTTAGTGCTCAGAATACTCGGAAGGAGCATCAACGCACACAAGCCACAAAGGTTGCTCAGCCAGCAAAGCATGTTATCTTAGAGGTAGCAAGAAGGGTGCTTGTGGGTACAATACCCCCATCTTTCTTCCCCAACCCTGCTCCAGTTGTCAGTCATTTTCAAATGATGTCTCTTGTTATGCATACTGTCATTTACATATTTCCTGTAGTATAAGCAGGTTATAGTTATGACTGTTACAGTTCATGGCTACCTACTCAGTGTAGATTATGCATGACTAAGCAATCCATCATTATCTGAAAAATTCTGTGAATATAGTACTAGTATAACAGTGTAAGTAGACAACTTGAGATATGTTCATTTAAGTCTGCTTATGACACCATCAGAACTGTATACTTTTCAATACATTCTTTTTTAGACAGAGTCAGCACTGAGCTATCTTTGTTGTCTGTTACAGATATGTAAGGGGATTTTGGGTGCTTCTGTGTGGTTCCAAAGACCATGATATTGGTATTTAAGTGGACTGATCAGCAGCCTACTGTTGTGAGTCTAATTGCAAAAGGTTGAAAAGCTGATTTGCTGCTTTTATTTTTACAGGATTCTTGGAGGAGAAGAAATCAATGTACCTGCCTACTGCAGGACTTCATTCGTACAATCCAGCCATCAGTCTCCTAACAGGATATCCTTCTTTTCATGTATCTTCCTCCTGTCACTCCCAAATCTGCTTTGCAAATTCATCTTCTGCTTTATTGCAAGTGAATGAACCACTAGAATTTGTTCTCCCTGGCCTTCTCTAATTGGAGCTACACTGGAGTTCACACTGATGTTCTCATGTCTTCATTTGCCCCACAGTGTGCATGCTACCACCCACCTCAGGCTCTTTGTCTCCATCACCTCAAGCTTTGTCACTTGCTCTGCCTTCACTGCCCAGCCTCATTGTCATTCATATATCACATATATCCCCTGATACTTTGTGTCAGTTGTCCCTGTTGGCTGATTTGCTTCTAATTTTTTGCTTTGAGCTCCTCATTCAGACTTCACCTCAACCACACCTACCAGATACTTGAAGTTATTTATCTATTCCATTATTTTCCCTTCCATCTAAATTTTTGACTTCTAATTTCCCTGTCACTGTCTTGTCTGTATTCAGATTCATCCCATGTGCCTTTAATTTAGCATTTCAGTAACCCATCATTTGCTGACAAAACGGCCTTTTATTCTCTCTTTTTTTCCTGTTGAAGTTTCAACTGGTTTGTTTCATCCATTTGCAACTTTAACACATTTTGCCACAAAAGTAGAGAAAGTATTCAAGTTTTTATCAAAACTATAATCATTGAACGGATAAGTTTGTAAGATATACAGGACACTGATAAAATTATCTCACGATTATTCTCTCAGCAACCTTAGCAAATTCTCAGCTAAAATAGACTGCAAAATTATGAACACTGTTGTACATTCATACTACTGAACAGTAATTCTATATAAAAACTATATAGATTTCTTTTCAGTATACCTCTAATGGTCACAAATAGTAATAAAATAGTTAAAGCTCAGGTGCTAGACATCTAAATGCAACATCCTACATGACAGTACAAAATTAAGATATTTTAATATTTGTTTGGGACCAGTATTTTTATTCATTATAAACACTTATATAATTACAACCAGGGCTGGTGCTAGCATTTTGGGGACTCCAGCAAGGTTCAAGTTGGGGGCCCTACTCAGGGGAATATCAAGTGTGACCACATTTCCATCGCAGCCCCTTCCCTGCCAAGCTTATCCAACACCATTTAATAACCACTATAGTGTTACTACATTCAGATCATTAAGAACTGATGTGCCAAGGTACATACTGGCATTTAGTACCAATGTTACATTATGACACCCCCCTGTACCACAGCAAGGTAGTTACTCACAGGTACACACATTGACTGGCATTTAGTACCAATGTTACATTATGACAAATCCCTGTACCACAGCAAGGTAGTGACTCACAGGTGCATGTACACACTGACTGGCATTTAGCACCATGAAAAACTTATTCAAAGCTAACTTTGGGCTCCTAAAAACAGATGTGGCTAACTTCATGGCACCCATGCAAATGAATAGTTGCAGGACCACCGAATCATATACCAATGCACTGTACGAACACATACACAAATGCATGGATCTCGCCAGACCCATTAGAACCAAGATGCTCTCCTCCAAAAAAAGGAAGCCAATCTGGTGGTCCCCTGCCACAAACTCTACAACAGAAGGAGGAAACTGATGTGGAATAAGGTGAAGTCCCAAGACTGGAAAAACTCCCTTATCAGCCTCAACAAAAAAGTTGAGGTCCCTCAACAAATCCTCTAAAGTTAGCTATGAAAACAGAATTGCAGTAGATAGTAAAGACATCCACAAGACCTTCTATAGTTATGTAAAGAATCTCCACGGCAATACCTAGACTTCTGTTCTGAGCTACTGCACAATGGTACCTCCTATACCGAGCCAACAGATATTGCTAATATACTGATCGACAGATTCAGTGCCAACCTTACCCCTCTCTCCCGCCAAGGGATCAGTCACAATACCAGTAGATTGCTAGGCATCCAGTATTACTGCTGCACAGGTTGAAACAGCACTGTCCAAGTCCAAGAATACAGCTTCTATGGGACCTGACAACATCCCTGGCTTGTGTTCTACATGAACTACAGAGTGAAATGGCATCTCACCTGTGTGCCCTGTTCAGTCACAGCTTCACCTCAGGCTTTGACCCTACCGAATGGCGCTCTGCTACAGTCATCCCTCTCCACAAAGGAGGAGCAACTACAGACACTGGGAACTATCTCTCCATTAGCCTGATGAGTCTGATATGCAGCACTATGGAACACATCATCATAGACCTAATAAACAAGGATATAGGGACTCTCCAAACTCTGGATCCCAGACAGTTTGCTTTTGTGAAGGGTAGATCATGCCTGCTCAACCTGGTCAACTTCTTTGAGTCAGTTACCATAGCTGTGGATGAAGGCGAGGTGGTGCATGCATCCTACCCTGATCTGGTCAAGGCCTTTGATACCATTTCTCACTTAGGAATCATATAAAAATTCAGTAAGCTAGGCATCAATCCCTACATCACTAGGTGGGTCGCAAACTGGCTCACAGATAGAACCCATAGTGTGAAAGTAGCTGACTCCAAGTCGGACTGCTGACCCGTCACAAGTGGAGTCCCAAAGGGTTTGGTCCTGGGTCCTGTCCTGTTTGGTATCTACTTTTCTGAAGTCCAGGCCAACACAAAGGGACTCTGGCTGACAAAATTCACAGACAATTGCAAGTTGGGAGCTATTATTAACACTCCAAGTGATGTTGACATTCTACAGAAAGGCCTCACTGAGACCTATGATTGGTGTCAAAACCATGGCCTTAAGCTCAATGCCAAAAAATGTGTAATCATCTCCTTTGGGAAAAACCCAGTTCCTATGAATTACCACATCGATGGTAGTCCACTGAACACAGAAGACATTATAAGAGATCTGGGAACACAAGTTGACAGCAACCTCTCTTTGGATCATCACATTGTAACTTTGGTCAGAAAGTCCTTCTATGTGGCACATCTGATTACTAAGGGTTTTGCATCCAGGAAGAAAGTGGTCATTGTCTCTCTCTACTCTTCCCTCATTAGGCCAGTCATTGAGTACAATGCCCCATTTGGCATGTACCTCACTAGACACCTGCAACAACTGGAGAGGCCACAAAAGTACCTCACAAAGAGGATCCTAGGCCTTAAACACTTGTTCTATATGGACAGACTCAAAAAACTCCAACTATTCTCTGTCTCATATCTCCTACTTAAAGGTGATCTCTGTCTCATATCATCTATTTAAAGGCAATCTCTGCTTGACTTTCAAAGCCATGTCTGACCCAGCTCTGTTAGAAATGATACAATTAAACAAATCCCAATCCCTCTGCACCACACACTCCAGAGACCTCAACCTCATTACCACAAACAGAACATGCTGGAGGGACAGGTTCATAACCCAGATACTGCCCATGCTATGGAATAGGCTTCCCATACTTATCAAACAGAGCACCTCACTTGCCCTCTTCAAGAGAAATCTTGATGAGTGGATGGGAAATAGAAAATTCACCCCAGGGATCACTCCAGTGGCTCTACTCGACAGAGGCACTGGGAAATAATGTTGGGTGGCACAATGCCAGGGAATCCTATGAGCTAGGTTTGTAAAGGCTCCAGGGCTATTAGCTTAGTACACACCTATGAACCTAAAAGACTACAGACACACAAAATATACTTGGGAAAGCCATGGGGATTACAGAGTCTGAGGCAGACTCAACCCCAAAGAAATCTAAGAGAAAGCCATGGGGATTACTGAGACTAAGGCAGATGACTCAAACCCAAACACAGAGAGTGCAAGGGGGATTACTGAGCCTGAGGCAAACAGACTCAAACCCAAAGAAACACACAAGAGTGCCATGGGGATTACTGAGCCTGAGGCAAGCTCAACCCCACGCACAAGAGCAATGGGGATTAGTGAGTCTGACACAGGCAGACAAACCCAGAGAGAAAAAGGTGAAGACCAGAGTGTCATTCATCTTCAATGTGCATTTACCTATTTAGCTTCTGACTGCTGCCACTACTCTGTTCTTGTGCTCCTGTCCTAGCCTCCCAATGAGTCCTGCTGCTCCCAACTGTCCAAGCCTCGCGATGAGTCCTGCCACTCCCAATGAGTCCTGTCTCTCTAATTCTTCAGCAGGTCCATAGTTGATGCCAGCACTTTGACACATGTTGAAATATCAACAGATGGACTCTGCAGAACTTTGCTTCCATGATTTGCCACTCTCAGCACATCATATCAAACCACTAAACATACAATGAACTGGTATGACATACATTCTGAGCACAGTACCCTTGCTTGTTGATATGTTGCAGCATCACTTGTACGTACTGCCTCACCTGTCTCCAGTAATGCTTCATCGACTCCCTTCAGCTGAAATCTTACTGCCTTGACAGAGTCTATCCTGCATTCCCAGCAAGTCTCTGACAGTGACTTCACAGTGCCATTTGTGCTGTTTCAAGATCTGCCATTGACTCGTTGATGCTGAACAGAGTATGTAAATGTTCTGCAGACATCCAAAGAATTACACTGCTTGTAGTGATGAATGTGCTCCATCACTAACTATAAGGTTTAAATTATGGCAGGCACATGGCACATAAAAAGCCCTTGAATTCATCTGTTTTATCCAGGCATATACTCTAGCTCATTTCCCCTTCATTTTGCTGCCATTGTCATATCCTTGTCCTCGACAGTCACTAATGTCCAGTTGATGATTTTGTAGAGTCTGAAGATGTGCTTCTGTAAATCCTGCTTCAATTGTGTCATTCGCAGTCACAAATTCCAGAAAATGTTCCTCAACTGTGGCTGCAGTCCTGTAAATATCCACATGCCTAACTACTACAGTAATTTGCTCTTGATTGTTGATGTCTGGTATGCAATCAAGAATCGCGGAAAAGTACCTAGCATCCTTTACCTTCTCTACAATGGACCTTAAAAAAGCATTTGCAATCAGCTGGATAATTTCATTCTGTATGTCCTTCCCAAGATAAAGATCTATTACCTCTTAATTCCTAATATGATGCAAATGTTCAGCCATGACATAATCAAACTGCGGCAATAGTTGTACTTGGCCTAAGAAATTGCCATTTCCATAGGTGTCCAGGGCATCACTTGTACCACAGAATGCCATGTTCCATTCCACCAAGTATTGGACAATAGCAATAATGCATTCTAACAAACCACACCAGGGAGTTATCTCCTTTTTAACCACTGCTTATCTCTTATCATCCATAGTCTGCCTACTCTTTATTCTGTTGTCTAGTTCCTTCCACTTCAGCATGCATACCATATGCT
Source organism: Protopterus annectens (assembly GCF_019279795.1). Classification (NCBI taxonomy): domain Eukaryota; kingdom Metazoa; phylum Chordata; order Ceratodontiformes; family Protopteridae; genus Protopterus; species Protopterus annectens. Next base: position 1,579,134,057 of record NC_056728.1, on the reverse strand, counting down.
CCTGTGCTTGGTCATGGCTGTGTAAAGCTTTGGACATCTCTCTCCATGCTCTAACCACCTGACCTGAGAAGATGGTTAGAATGTCCAAACAATTTGCATGCAAAGCAAAACAGTGCATCCTTTGAGACTGAATATGTCAGCCAAGTGTGTTTTGCTCTCTCTCCATTAGGCAACACATGGAAATAGCTCTCCGATGTAAATCTTTTCTGCTCATTGACTGGGAACTGTGGCATTACCACTTGCCCAGGTCCATGCTGAATGGCAGCTACCCTAAACTCATCCCTTATCAGGTCTGGCCAAGTTTCTAGTTCCTCAAAAGATATACCTGACACTCCCTGCAAGTCATAGGCCACATCTGTCACTAAGGAATTATGGGCTCCTTCTGTATCAAAGTCTGGTGATCTAGGCAGCACCTCTATAGTTGAATCTGCATTTACTGAGATGCTTTTGCTCATAGTAATGTCTGTAGGTTCACAGGAGGTAGCCCATGGTGTAGCTGCAAGACAGTGGTCACTTTCTATCTGAAGGATGCTGGCCTCACAGTGCACAAACTGTAATGCAAAACCATTGTGTTGTCCTGAAGGCAGACTTTTACCTAAATCTCCCCTCTCCAATGACCCACAGAATATTTTCATAATGGTACCCTGTCTCTTTGCATTCTCATTCCTCTGCTGCTCCTGACAAATATGTATGCTTCATCTGTAACTGGGAATGGAAGTAAAGCAGAATGGCTACGCGTTCAGACACCAGGTCCTTTTGTCATACGTTAGCATTCCGAAAACATTCTAAGGATGGCATTACACTGTAGGCAGAACTGAAGAAAAACAAGGACCAGTAGCCAAAAAAAAAAACTGCAGTGCAGCCATATAAACAAGAAAAACTGATTAGTTTCCAAAGTCATATTACTATGACTGCAGGCACAAAAGAATGAGCAACTTAATACTGAATGCTGTTCATAAACAAGCTATGCAGTACACAGTATTGCACCATAGGCTGAACTACTGAGTAACAGTAACCAGTAGTGAAAAACTAACGTAGGCAATAGGTACAATTGAAGTGCATTACAAAATACATATTGCATAATGACTTGCATTGACATCAGTCACTACTGTACCACAGGCATAAAGACTGAAGAATGACTAACCAGTAGGCACAAACAAGTAATGCGAAAGGCCCAAGTTAGTTTTATGTTAAATACCTAACACAGGAGGTGAACCTCATCTTTTTTATATACAATTCTTCCTCTTTCATCCCCCCAAACATGTGAAGAGGCCCCAAACAATGTAAAATATTGATATTACAAGCTCTCTGGAACAGACTAAAGTCTGAAAAAACAAATGACTAGGAGAGGCAGAAGTTTGAAAGGGAACACAGCAAACTATGAGGCAAGAGAAATGTTACGAAGCAAAAAAGGCTACACCTGCCCACTACCTCTCAATCTCTTGGCACACTTGCACAAACTAAAATCATTGGTTGAACAAAGGAGTAAAATCATGGATTTGCTAGAAAACCTTATTTGTGAGGGATGTAGAAGTGCCACACCTCGGGAGACATTCCCATAACCCCCCCCTTAGCACAGGATCTGTGTACAAAAGCAGAAAACCAGGGAATGAGGGTATGAAACATGAAGTCTATTTTTGCTAGTAGCTTCAGCCTTCCACATTGAGCTATGGAATCATTTTGTGAGAGAGAACAGACCAAAAACCAAAAACATCTGGACATTGTGCACATTCTCACAGGCTCCATCAACCTCCTAACCGCTCAGCATAATTCAGACAGCCAAAAATAACTGCAGAACAAGGCGTGACATCAGGGATAGTTTAAACAATTGCTATAAACTTAGATAACAGAACAGTGTTTGCAGTAGCATCGATTAAGATATCAGTACATTCTGCAGAATTCTCACCCCCCCCCAAAATCTCTGCACAATAATTCTGGATGAAGTGAAAACAAAAAACAAAAATGTAGCATTAACAATGTGCTTATACAGTACGTAATGACCCCATTAAAAAAAACTCCAGGCAAACAATGAAAACTGCAACATTTGGTACTTACGTATTATCGCAACCAGATAGAGTCACTACATCCGATTGTAATTCCCACTTTTACTGTACGATATCAGTCTATGTCTTTTAAGTATAATCCATTTGATTATGTGATCTGTAAATGTTTGTAAGTAAACTGATTTCATTTTTACATGACCAGTCCGTCATATGCCTTGGGGGCGCTGTAATATTGTTCAGACAAATGTGTCACTTGGTTTCTTCACAAATTCCCCAGAAAGCCATAAACAGAACGGAAAAAATGCATAACAGTGGACATAGATTTTTAAGAGACTGCCGTTATTAAGTTAGTTGTTTAAAAAAATATTAGTAGTGACATAAATGTTAGGAAGGCTACGGCATTTGATATGGTGACTGCTGTACTGAATTTTCTGTGTATGATTAAGAGGTAAACTTACGATGTCAGATTTCACCACCAGTTTTAGTAAAAGATGATCCAGTTCTCTGTACTCTATACTAAAATGTTAAGTGTCCCTAACTGATGTCATGCACTTAAATTTTTTGGTTCAAACAGCTACCATCAATGAGTGGGGAGAAGTCATTATTGTTACAACACTCATAACACTCATGGTTCCTTGTCTGTCCACCTGACTACCCTACCAAAAAAAAAAAAAAAGCAAAACTAGTTCTATATATCAGCAAGACGGTTACACAGAAGTAGTAAGGAGTGTTACTTTTTCCTGTTAACAAACTTTGAGTACTTAGGCAGGAGTATGGCTTGGAAAGCAACTGTTTCTCCTGCTTGCAATCTGGTTGCGATAATACGCACGTAGCCAACATTCTCACAGGCCCTAACCACATTCCCAAACTTTCAACACAATAACTATGGACAACGAAAAAATTGAAGTCATTGCAACAAGGCGTAACATCAGGGATAGTTAAACAGTACCATAAACCTAGATAGCAGAACAGTGTTTGCATTAGCATGCATTAAGATATCAGTACATTCTGCAGAATTCTCACCCCTCCCCCCAAAATCTCAGCACAATTCTGGATGAAGTGAAAACAAAACAAAGGCATAGCATTAACAGTGTGCTTATACAGTATGTGATCCCCCCCATTAAAAACTCCAGGCAAACATTGAACACTCCAACATTCTCACAGACCCTAACCACACTCCGAACCTTTCAACAAAATAACTATGGACAATGAAAAAAGTAAAGACATTGCATTAGTAGTAAATTGTTGGTATACACAAAAGTAGCATAGGGTTTGCATTAGTATACATTCAAACATCTGTACCTTCTGCAACATTCTCACAGCTGCTAACTACACTCCCAACATTAGACATTGTAAACAATATACAGGTCCCATCAACCTCCAAACAGCATAATTCAAACAGCCAATAATAACTGCAGAACAAGCCATAACATCAGGGATAGTTAAACAGTACTATAAACCTAGATAACAGAACAGTGTTTGCATTAACATGATTTAAGATATTATTGCATTCTGGGGAATTGTCACCCTTACCCAAAGTCTCGGCACAATAATTCTAGATGAAATGAAAACAAAAAACAAAGGCATAGCATTAACAATGTGCTTATACAGTATGTGACTCCCCATTAAAAAAAAACTCCAGACAAACATTGGACACTGCAACATTCTCACAGCCCCTAACCAGACTCCCAAACTTTCAACACAATAACTACGGGCAATGAAAAAAATTGAAGTCAATGCAACAAGGTGTAACATCAGGGATAGTTAAACAGTACTATAAACCTAGATAGCAGAACAGTGTTTGCATTAGTATTCATTAAGATATCAGTACATTCTGCAGAATTCTCACCCCCCAAAGTCTCAGCACAATAATTCTGGATGAAGTGAAAAAAAAACAAAGGCGTAGCATAAACAATGTGCTTATACAGTACATGACCCCCATAAAAAAAAAAAAAAAAAACTCCAGGTAAACATTGAACACTGCAACAGTCTCACAGGACCTAACCACACTCCCAAACTTTCAACACAATAACTACGGACAACGAAAAAAATTGCAATCATTGCATTAGTGAGTTCTGGTTATACACAATAGTAGCATAACAGAGTTTGCATTAATATACATTCAGAACATCCATATCTTCAGCAACATTCTCACAGCTGCTAACTACCCACCCAACATTAGGCATTTTAAACAATGTACAGGCCCCATCAACATTCTAACCTCTCAGCATAATTCAAACAGCCAAAAAACTGCAGAACAAGGCGTAACATCAGGCATAGTTTAAAACAGTACTATAAACCTAGATAGCAGAACAGTGTTTGAAAAACTCGTAAACAACTCAAAATCTACAGCAAATTCAGCTGATAATCTACCAGCAAAATTTAAAAAAATAGCAGCCAAAGCCAGTTCTTATCCTGAATACTTAATAGAGCCATTACTGAGCAGTACGTCCCAACCATCTGGAAAATATCATACATTATACCGTTGCACAAAGGTGGAAACTTGACAGAACTTACATAGGCCCAGAGCAATTCTCTCCCCACTAGCTAAACTCCTAGAAGGATGCATTAATTCTCAACTTCTACAGTATGTCACAACCAATAATTTACTTGCCAAATCCCAACATGGCTTCAGGCCTCATGCTGCAACTGCCCTCCTCAGTTATACCAACACCATCAATTTAGAAATTAAGGTAAAATAGGATCGTCTGTCTTTCTCAATTTGTTAAAGGCCTTTGACACAGCCTCTCAACAAACTACTACCTACTGTTTGCAACCTTAATCTCATCCTCCTAGCCCTCAACTGGCTTCAAAGCTACCTAAAAAGTTATAAACATCCAATAAAATGGCTCCAGGATCATCTACCCTTCCCTACTCCCAGTCACATTAGGAGTCTCACAAGGCTCCGTCCGGGGTCCACTTCAGTTTAGTGGATTTATTGTCAACCTCAATACCACTGCATCTCTAGCACCCACAATCCAATATGCTGACACTGATAAACTTGTGTCCCATCTACCATGCAACAGGTCATGTCACAATCCAGGCTGAAATAAGCTAATCTTCACCACTTACCCCATACGTCTAAAACTATTCATTTAGACATCACCTCACAAGACTGTGCACCTATTCCTGCTCTAGCCAACTGCAGTATACTTCTCTGTCCCATTATTTATTTCCTCTCCTTTTCATCACCCCTATCCCATTCATTCTACATTTTACATATACACCATAGATGCTACAAAAAAAATAACAAGCCTACTCTACCTCTTGCCCCCAATAGCTAACTTACAAACTCTCCTAATCGACTGGAAATCAAGTTTAAGTGCATATTACAGCTCACATTCCCTTATATTGTCCTTCATACAGATAAAGCATACTTATTTTACAAATTGCTAGCATTTGCGTACTAAGATAAGCTTTCCTCCCAGGGCCTCCAATGAAAATGGGCTCTATCCAGTAAACAAATATAAAATAAGTAAAGTAAAACTGGTACAACCACAGCTCCTCACCCACAAATCCTCTTAGCTCAACACATTGCTACGCAAAAATAAAATAAAACTGGTGCAACCACAACCCCACGCTCCCACGCTCTTAGCAAAAGAACTCTACACAAAACCAAAATAAAACTGGTACAACCACAGTCCTCACCCCCTAAATCTCTTAGCACAAGAAGTATGCACAACAAAGTAATACAATCATCCCCCACAAAAAAAAAATAAATAAATACAGTTAAAACTAAACCCAAAAACTTACCTTTTATGCTTTTTACAGAAGGCTGCTTCCAATAGTCTGCTCCCTGTTCATGACTGAAGGCTCACCTGCTCTGCTTGCTTTCTTCAGACTACAGCAGTCCTTTTTAAATTGCCCTTAGAAGGACAGTTGAAAAGGGTATTCTCCAATGATCACATCTGTGACTGCTCCAAAGGATTGACTTCACTGTTGATCCATTCTCTGATGTACTCCATCCTCACGTTGGTCCAAACCCAGCTCATTCTCCATGATCTGCTGTAAGGAAAACTCCACTGTTTAAAAACAAGAGAAGTGATCCTTATTACCCACATGTGCCTTTTTAAAAGCAGTTTATACAGGAAGTGCTTTGCAAGGACCAATCCAGTCCTTGCTTCATCACTTCCTGTTTTAAAAAAGAAAAAAAAAGACAATAACTTAGTTCTCAGGCTGCTGTAGCCAATTAGATCCCTTGTTTCACTGAGTGGACCTGATTGGGTGCAGCTTGTCAATGAATCAAAAAAAAAAAAAAAAAACACCGCAGAAAAACAGTTTTTCACAGTAGCATCAGGGAACTGTGCAGACATCCACAAGGAGCTGAGCTGAGGAAGTAATGGTCGGAGCAACCCACGGCTGCTGGATGGGGGTCCTCATTCGCAAGAAGGTAATCGCAGGCTCCCTGCGGCCGTGGGTTTCATGGGTGCCTAACACCAGGTATAATTACAACAAACGCAGCACACAGACTGCAGGTATGCTGAAACATTGTCACATTGCACCCACAAAATGTCTTTGTTTGATGAAAATGACATTTTTGTGCAAATAGAATACTGCCCCCCAGTTTTCATACCTGGCTTCCATTTTGAAATCAGTCAAATACAAACTGACATTGATTAAATAGGCTGCTTCAATAGATTAGCTGTTGGTAGCCTATCAGAGTATCCCTGACTCCCCTAACTAATGCAAATTGACTAGTTACTCATCTCAGTGCACCTCATCTTATTATATAAATGACATAATCTATCGCCCTACTTACCAAAGTAATTCTGTATCTCTGCATTTTATAGCATTCGATTGCATTCCAAGCAAATAATGCCACTTTGCAACACAGACTAAAAACATTTCAAAAAGGGTCAAAGTGCTAATTCTAACCTGGCAACTACCATTAGGAACAAGTTTCCTAGTGAAATAAAATAAATCACCAACATCCAAAAACTCTTCCTCCATATATAAAATTGTCACACACCTCTGTAAGGAAGCACTGTTCATGGGATATCACCAACCCCAGTAAGCTTTAGTACAATAGAGCATAATTTATAATCTATATGAGACAAATTAAGCAATGGATGAAACCTCTGCAACAGTTAAGTACTGCTATGTATTACTCCTGCAGTTGTCTCACAATAGCATTTAATCTGCTCTTCATCTAAAAAGTACTTCAACTGAAATGTGATTACTTTCCAAATATATCCACTGTATCTCATCATTCTGATTTATTATATTATTTTCATGTATGGTACTGTTTACACTCAGCATGAGATTCATTAATAAGTCTCTACACTTCACTCTAAGCTTACTCAATGTAAGCATGTTACAATACTCGTTTGTATGCAAACCTAGTGAGGGAGCACGTGTTGACAGAATAATACAAGGTAAGGGCAAGATTCCTGAAAGGATTACAATGCAGGCAAAGGTAAACAGGGAAACTGTACTCATATATAATCATATTGGTGCACAAACAAGAAGCAGGGGAAGCTAAACCTGGGAAATGTACTCGGATATGTAGTGGGATTAGCGCATAAACAAGAAGCAGGGGAAGCTAAACCTGGGAAATGTACTCGGATATGTAGTGGGATTAGTGCATAAACAAGAAGCAGGGGAAGCTAAACCTGGGAAATGTACTCGAATATGTAGTGGGATTAGCGCATAAGCAAGAAGCAGGGGAAGCTAAACCTGGGAAATGTACTCGGATATGTAGTGGGATTAGCGCATAAACAAGAAGCAGGGGAAGCTAAACCTGGGAAATGTACTCGGATATGTAGTGGGATTAGTGCATAAACAAGAAGCAGGGGAAGCTAAACCTGGGAAATGTACTTGGATATGTAGTGGGATTAGTGCATAAACAAGAAGCAGGGGAAGCTAAACCTGGGAAATGTACTTGGATATGTAGTGGGATTAGTGCATAAACAAGAAGCAGGGGAAGCTAAATGGGGAAAATGTACTTTGATAATTAAAATGTGATCAGTTCACAAAGTGCATTTTTTGCCATAAATAATTTATATTGATTTAATAAAAATGATTCCTGTTTACTTTATTGACCCACATACATAAATTAAAATTGACATATTAACAAAGGACATGAGGGACATGAAGCAACACTGTAATAAGGGGGGGTAAATGTGATAAATGTTAATGAAATGCTGTGTTCAAATAATACAGAAAGTAACCGGCACTACTACTGCATTCTTTACTTCATCATGTTTAAACAAAAATAAATGAACATTACAGCTGTTGTCTCATGCACATCAGAAAGGGACATGTCTTTGACATTGTTGTCACTTGTAACCATAGAAAGGGGGTATTGCACTTTTAAACAAGTATTAGCCATGTACATGTTGCATATTAATGTAAATGCTAAACAGTAAGATAAATTCAGTAGAAATCATCAATGTACTGTTGTCACTACACATGTTCAGTGACATGCTCAGTAATATTTGTGTCACTCACATGATTGTACTGGGAGTGCCTAGCTACACATGTGCAGGCGTGCCATTGAAATATATGCTGTGGGAGTGATCAAAGGTAATAAGTTACATCCACATGATTAATGTTAGGACACACATATAGTTTAAGGAATTGTAAGGCTGTCATTGCCATATGTGTATGGAGGAAACAGTATTGACAGTTGTTAGAGCAGTGCAAACACCTGTTACAGTGTGCAAATATTGAGAAGAAGCTCAGTCACCTGTGCAAGACTAGCAATAATGTAATTAAATAATGAAAAAAAAGCATTTGTTAATCAACCTACATGTTGCAAGTTCCAGAAAGTTAGTGACTGTACATGCATGCTCTGTATGTATACAGGAAAATACAGAAGGACCAGACACATAACACAGATGTGTCACATCTAGCAGGTGCTGCATGCATACATTCAAAATGAGTTATGCTAATGCTGTGTATGGGAACATGTACATTAGTCAAGATATAAGCCAGGTATAGTTAGTCATTTGACAAAAGGGTTGTGTTTCTGAATGCAATGATGTATATCAATTTGCATAGGCTATAGTTTTCTGTATATCACATATGGTTAGGTAGCCCATTCAAGACACAAGTAAAACAAAAGGGCATGGAAGCATTATGTTATTAATGCAAGAGCTAATGGTCAAATGTCTGGCTAGAATTATCTGTGACTGTGATACATGTGTGTAACAAGATATGACGTGTCGTACCTGGTGTAAGTGCCACACCTGATGTGTTGAGTTGAATAAGTGTGTTAAAGTACAGATGTGAATGCAATATATTGCAATGTGTATCTAACCCTGAAGAAAACCTTATTAAAAACAATAGTAATAACTTTATGACACTACAGCAACATACAACACACCCAGATGAATCATTAATGTGTGTTAGTAATTGATATTGTTAGATGTAATTGCACATACAGCCAATGTACATTGGCCAGTGGCAAATGTTGTCATTCTCCATCTGTAGATCACTAACTTCTGTGTGCGGACATCGGCAAATATTACACAGGCTAATTTAAATAAGTCTTGAGAAAGAATAACAAATGACATTGAATATCTCATGACATTCATTATTTAATGGACTCTTTTCTAAATGTCGCACATCTACAACATTATTATACTTGGCATGCTCACAAGGAATTATAGTCAACACTACCAAAACATCAATTAAACAACAAAAGCACAAAAAGAAGCCTCATAACACAGGCCCACTCACACTTTCTGATAATTTTGCAGCATGCCATATAGTAAGAAATGATAAATAAGCCCCTGTGTCCTATAAAGCTCTACAGTGAACAAAAGAATTATAGTAATACATAAATGTTTATATAAAGACATGCAATACAGAGCATTATTATTTGGAAAATAAATAATGTTTGTAAGCAATCAGTAACATATTCAGTGATTGCTTACAGTCAAACATTGACATACTCTGCATTTGCACTTTGCCAGTCTTGAATACGTCAGGGCAGATCTCGGAGAGTTGTGCATCAGCCACTGATGCCACAAAAATAAGCATGTCGGTTGTGTCATGCAGAACACTCTTGAAGGGAATTAGCCACTGATACCTCAGAAATAAAGGTCTATATTAAATAACTGAAGAGGTGTTTCAGCAAACACCTCTTCAGTGACACATAATGAACAAACGCACTAAACTACGATTGTTCAGAACACCGATTTCTTTCCCTGGGAAAGAAATTGCTTGGCCATCCCCATAAGTTTGCCATTTTCACCACTGTAGTGCGAGCTCGGAATTGGTATATTTAGTTAGGGGGTGTGGGGGAGTGAAGCCCCCCACTTTGTTATGTTTCTAATGATTTTTTTGTTTTTAGACAAGCAATTTCTTTCCCAGGGAAAGAAATTGCTGATGTCAGCATTCTCAGTTTTGTGCGTTCACTGTTTATGTGTCACTGAAGAGGTGTTTGTTGAAATGCCTCTTTGGTTATTTAATATACACCCCAGAAATAAGCATATCGGTTGTCTCATCAGAACACTCTTGAAGGGATTACATCTTTCTCTTATTTTAATGGGAATGGATCCTTTAACTTGGAGTGTGAGACCTTAAAAATGTGTCCCCCCGAGTGTGCCATAACAGCTTTCTTTACCTAATCCACTCCTGTCTGACACAGTTATTTGACAGACAGATATCACCAGATTCTAACCCCCACCTGTCATACTACACACTAAACAGAGCTATGTATTGCCTGCACCTGCCACAGGAGATAGTAATGGAGCTTGTCAGAAATAATAGAAATCAAGGTTTGAAGTAAGATTGTTGATGGTCATTCCTACAATATAAATTAGTCAGACTGATGAAAAGGAGGTACCTATGTCAGTGTTCACACAAATGTGAATAGTCCAATGTCATTGTTGCTTGGCTAAGCCAGTGTTTTGTGTCCACATTATTTTATACATACATGGTCCCAGATTTCCAGATTCAAACCACACTCTATTTGTGTAGATGTTATACAAGTCAGCACTTACTTCATATGCCACAGGAGCAGTTGCACCACAATAATCCCAGAACACCTGCTTCACTGCAAAGAAATCCCCAAATATGTTGAAAGTTGTTTGTTCAACATAAAATGGATATAAATAGCTTGATGCAATGGTGTTGGTGTCAATAATGTCATAATTTACTGGAATTGAATAGTCACCTATTTAAGTGTACAGGCTAACAAAATGTGCATGAATCACATGTGCCACAATGGAAGTCTTGCCACAGCTGTGAGACTCTATGTAAAGTTGTTACATCGTACGATTGTGCTGCAAAACAATTGTTTGAGGCAAAAGGGATGAGGAAGACCATGCCCACTCATACCTCTCAAATTCCTAGTGTAAGTAATGTGGACAAGGCCTAAAATAATGGTGCAACAAAGACCCAAAAATAAGGACAGATTTTAAATACTGCTCTTATAAACTTATAAAGTTGGTAGAATAACAGGATCTGTGTTACCATACATTTTCTGAAGGATATGAAGATTAAAACTGAAATGTATGTCATTATTTTCTGACTTCAATCCTCAGTGAGGTGACAGAAAACCTCACATTTTATGAAGAACATTCCAAAAATGTGAAGCAAAAACCTGGATATTCTGTGAAAATGGTTGAGAGGTATGTTCCCACTGTAATTGTACAAATTTCAACTGTGGTGGATGTCATTCATGTATAGCATCCTACTGACACACAGCAATTTCAGTGACTCACTGTGGGATTATATCACCTACCTATGTTGCCACTGAAGCTACATGATACTGTGAAGAATGAACATACTAGAAGTCTTACTACAGTTGCGCGATATTCATGTATTTGAAGGGGTCCCGTTCAGAAAATCAAAAGTTCAAAAGACTGAAAATCAAAATATCTAAAACTCAGAATATTGAAAATGGAATTTGTCCTTTCTCCACCGTTGTGCAATCTCGGAATTGGTATATATAATTAGCAGGGAGTGCAGGGGGACTTGGCCCCTACATTAAAATGCTTTTGATATTTTGCATTTTAAATATTTTAATTTTCAGTGTTTTGAACTTTCGATCTTCTGACACAGACCCATTTGAGGCATTACATCATCTAATAATCATCATCACTGTGACAGTAGACTCCCAATCATGCACATTGTGTAGATAATCACAGATTTGAACCCATGGCTTACTAAAGTAACAACATGCAGAATATTGTCTAATTTCCTCATGCCAGAGGAAAAGGCTAAGCAGTACTATTAGAAAAGCCAAATTTCATCAAATGTCATCATTAGTATTAAACAAAGCATTTCTCTGTGAGAAATGACCTTGTAATTGGTCGTGTTGGACTTAATTTGTCCTCATAGTTTCTGTTTATTTTAATTAGAGAGCTTCTATCATTATGGGAGTTGTTTTTCCTAATCTTTGTCATGACTTTTTCCCCTTGTTGTATACCCTATTAAGGTTAGGATTCTACCAGTGTTGTTTTTAGAGTTTGCTTTGAGCTTACTTCTATCAGGTACAGCAGCCTCTCTACAGTCATTCACATGGCTCTATTTGGTCTCTGTGAGCAATTACTCATAAATTGTTGTGAACTTGTGGTTGGAAGGGGCAATGACTTTTAGCAAACTATTGCTTAATAGCATGAAGTTTGCTTTAGAATAGTTCCCAACTGTTGCAGGGTGTGAAGGGGTTACTGAGCTGATTTTTATTTAGAAGGAAAGAGCTTTGTGGTCTGACCTCACTGGTGAGGATGTGTTTTCCCATATTGATGAGTGTCAGGTCTAGTATGTTTGAACCTGTGGTGGGTGTGCACACTACCTGGTCAAGCATATTTGTACTAGTAAATTCCAGGAATTATTGTGCCTGCAATTATGAGGCAGTGTATGTTTCCCAATCTGTAGATGGGTAGTTAAAGTCTCCCAAGAATAAGGCATTGGTTTAATGGTGCTTATCTCCAATAGGTCTACATATGAGCTATCAGATTCTAGGGACACAGACGGTGACCTATAGCTTTCTAGGATATGGAATGGGACTTTGTATATGGTGATTTGAACTTGAATAAATTCTATGGCATCGTCTGGTTTAAACAACGTAAGAGTTTTGCTTAATGCAAATATAGATTGAAACTCCTTCACCTTTAGTCCCTGTCTGTGCGGCAAATGGTTTAAATGTGTAGAAGGCACAGAAGCCTTACACTGCCAGAGTATTTTCTGTGGATTTAAACCATCCCCAGGATTCAACAAGCTCTGCACGGCATGCAGGAATAGTGCAAGAGTTGTTGCAGGCAATATGGCTGACGTGCAAACCAGGAATGAGCTCCCGGGACATGCACGAGCGATCCTCTACTATTCCTGCATGGACACAGCCCCTGTATGCTAATTACCTCATTTGCTATTGAAAACCATGCAAATGAGGTGAACTAGCGATCCAGGAAGCAGGCAGGCATCTGTGCAGGAAAAGTGTAGATTGCAGAAATGTATTCAGCCAGTAGCTGAATACATTTCTGCAAACTACAAAATGGAGGCATGACAGCTCATAAAAATGCATGAATTATAAGGGTTAGGCATGCCACAGGCCAAATATATAGCCATAGGCATGAAAATCTGTTTCAAAATTATAAAAAATAACTTTTTTTGGTCGATTTCAGCCATTTAAGCATAGGGCAGCGGTGCACAAACGGGATCGGCCCGAAAAAAAAAAAAAGCTGGAAATAAGCTTTTAAACCAAAATCATAATTTTGCCATAATAGGGCGGCCACAGTGGTGCAGCGGTTAGCATTGCCGCCTCACAGCAAGAGGTTCTCTGGTTCGATCCTCGGCTGGAGTGCCTTCTGTGCGGAGTCTGCATGTCCTCCCTGTGGTCGCGTGGGTTTCCTCTGGGTGCTCCGGTTTCCTCCCACATCCCAAAGACATGCTGTAGATGGATTGGATCCTCTAAATTGGCCCTAGGTGTGAGTGTGTGCATGTGTGTGCCTTCTGTGGAAGGTCGGGTGCTGGGCTGGCAACTCAACACTGTAAAACTCCACTGCCAATCATGAGCGAACAGGTGATCCACTGTGGCGACCCCTAACCGGGAAAACCCAAAAGAAGAAGAAGAAGAAGAGTCAATGACATGCATAACACAAGACCATGGAATAGTGGTAGCTAAGGGGGAAGGCTGACTGTCGGTTTTGTAACCATGCAGTCAATTCTATGAAAAATGAGGGCAAAGATACTGAATCACAGATTTCCCCTCAGTGCTAGCTTGCACCCAACTGTGTAGTTGCAGTAATACCATGGTGTAAGCCTAAGAGCTAGATGACTTCATAAGGGGGTGTGTCATGCATGCTGTAAGCTTATTGGAGCTCTGTGGCCCGTGTTTGCCCTTAGCTAAGTACAGCTAAGGAAGATGGTATGTATGAAGCTGCCTAGCAGTATTCACATTGCCTAAATGGGTGTGCGTGCCACGTACCGGGTTTAAAAAAAAAAAAAAAAAAAAAAAAAACAGGAAATAGCAGCTCCATTCACATCTGAGCACTGGGATTGCGCAGCATACCTTGGGGCTTAAACAGGAAGGCGATGGGAAGGGAAAACAGCAGTAGGAAGGTAATCAAGAAGAACTAGCATAGCTGGCAGGTGAAATGTATCAGAATCAGTCAATTACACAGGCAGCAGCCCAGCCCAGCACACTACTATAAACTATGTAAACACCTTTCACTCTGGTTTTCCCACATACTCGACACCACCGGTATACACAAACAGGGACAAAATTATAGGGGCTGTTTTTGCTCTCATAAATCAATATGTGGAAGAGGCTGAAGGTGGTGAGGATGAGAATGCTGATGACTAACCCACAGTGAGGAGAAGGAGAACAGTGTACAGACCCAGGGTAACCTACCAAGAGCTACATGAGCTGGAGATAGTGGAGTGCTATAGGGTGGGCAGGGACCTCCTACAGAAAATTGTTGAGCTGTGTCGGCCACGCCTCACAGACAGAACCAACATACGGGAACCCATCCCAGTGGATACCAAGGTATGTATAGGCTTAAGAATACTAGCCACAGGTACCTTCCAAAGGCCAACTGGGGATATCACGGAGATCTCACAGGCATCAGCATCCAGGATACTCCACCAGTTCCTACATGCCATGTCAGCACATGCCGGTGAGCACATATATTTCCACAACACCCATGCGGCATTTACCAGCATTATGCCTCTCTTCCACCAAATAGCAGAATACCCTGAGGTAGTGGGTGCTATAGAATACATGCGCATACACATCAAAGCACCACCCGGTGAGCGGGGTAGGCTCTACATAAACCACAAGGGTTTCCCCTCCACTAACTGCCAGATTGTGTGCGATGCCCGGGGCATTATAATGAATGTGTGTGCTGGCAGCCCTGAAAACTATCATGACTCCCACATCTGGCATATGACACAGCTGTACCAGAGATTTGCCAGTGGGGACATTCCATATGGCCACCTAGTGGGGGATGCTGGTTACATACTGGAGCTGTGGCTGATGACACTCATCAGAAATGCACACACACCCAAACAAGAACTCCATAATGAGGCACATGCACAAATGAGAATCATAATAGAGTGTATTTGGGATGCTCAAGTCATGGTTCTAGTGCCTGGATATATCTGGTGGAGCCTTGCAGTAGTCTCCTGCTACATGTACCCAAATTTTCATTGTATGTGCCATGCTACACAATATGATCCTGTGGAAGCAGCTACAGCAGGAACAGCACGGGGCAGGGCCACACAGCCCCCAACCATTGCAAAGGCCAGCACAGGCACAGACTGACTCAGAGGACGAACAACCTGAGCCTGCCATGTAGGCAGAAGGAGATGTGCTCAGTATGCCCAGGCTTTGGCAAAGAAAGAGCGAATAGCACATACACTGATATGGTAAGAACCCAGGGAATGACACCTCTCTCTCTGACTCGCACATACAGCAAAAGGGATGCCAAACATGGCACTATCTGTGCTTACCCATGTATAGGGAGTGTACTATGTGCATCTGACATAGTCAGCCATCCAGCACCATCCTCAATACTGGCACAGCCACAAGTAACTCACTCTTCCTATCAATTGCTGGATGGAGTAGTATGTTCTGCTACTTATATCTATGGTATGGATGCGAGCATGCAAGGGAATCGGGTGGTTGAATGGGATGGCAGCAGATAGTAGACACCTATATGGGCAGCATGAAATCCATAACAAATACTGGTGTCAGCATAGTAGGCAGTACTAGCAAGGTGACAAATCCCACTGCAGGACATGTGGTGGGCCAAATGTGTGTCCATAGGACACACACGTGCATGTCAGTGAGGCTCACATACTCAACAACAGTCCCAGCCAACAGGACATGTGTAGATGACCACAAAGAAAGGCTGTGCTAAGGCTTCCAATTGATGGCAATGGAGAACCGCCCCCCTTCAGACCTACACAGACAGACTACAACAGGTCAGGCAGTTGGATGTTAGTTCTGAAGGGTAAGAAGTCTGAAACTGTAATGTAGGTCAATAAAACCTAAGATCTGTACTACACTGATATGCCTATAGTCTGCATGATAGGTCAGAATACAAAACAAAATGGAAGCCAGCAGAGTACCTGAAATACCAGTACAGTCATAGCAAATGTTTACAGTTGTCAGGTGTGCCCCCTCCCCCCAGAATCCTACGTAGAAATGTAGCAACATGTATGTTGAGTATAATAACAGTGGAGCACAGATTACCTGAGCTGTCCAAATTAGCAGGATAGATTGTTGCACATGTACAATATGCAGGGCTCTGTATGTTAGGTTGTTGTGTGTTGTATATTGTGTGGAAGTGGTCAGCATGTAGGCATGGAGGGTTGTGTCCCAGTGGCCTATTGCCAGTACTGTTGATGGCAGGGCCAAGTTCTGACAACTGCAGTGCCAAACACAATGCATCCCAGCAAGACCCAATCCAGCAGTAATCCATACTAATGTGTTCGGATGTAATGTCTGTCACCATCTGAAAGATGGATATGGCATGAATGTGGGCCCAGACATACACACAGTAACAGGTGGAAATACCCTAGACAGAGAGTGTATAAAATGTTACTGTCAAATGGACACACTTTTGGATTTGTACATACAGGTTAGCAGCACATTAGTTGTTTGTGTAGTATGGAATACTGATCTAGTCTGGCCAAACACTGGCAGACTACAAAAGGCACAGTTATGAAGGACTGAGAAACTGCTGATGTCCCCGCACAAGCCAGCAGAAGGGGAATGCCCCACATATATCTTTGAGTCAGCTGCAAGAAGCTTCCATAGCACACATGCACTCAGCTCACCCCACCATCAGCCACAGGTTCATCACAGGTCATATCCCTGCTATTGAGAATGAATACAATATGACCCCCATTTCTGTATGGGAATACCCATAGAATACAGCATGTTGAAGAGGTGTCCCATGCAGGTGTGTCCCTAGCTGTAAGCAGCACCCTGCCAGCATCCACACCAGTGGATTAATAAGGACAGAAACTATTGCCATTAACACCTTTCACACCTACCCTGTCACCCCAGGGGACTCCAGTGGCTTGTAGCCTGGGACTGTAGGAGTGACAGAATGCACTGGGCTGCTACAGATGGCCTGCATCACTACCAAATGCCCTACAGTCCTCTGTCAAAGGCCTGTGTCTCACCCATACTGCCAATGTATGTTATCTCATGGAGTCCCAAATAACGACATAACAAAGCCCACAGAACACAAATTCAAGGCCATGTCAACAAATCCCAGTAGCATATCCACCATGTCCTACTGCATGAACTGTGGACCAACCCCTAAATACTGCTTGGTGATAAGCATAACTATAGGGATACTTATTAGATATCACTTGAATCATGTCAGGAAGAGGATATAATAATGGGGGGAGGGGTAGAAGCATGAACGCCATGGGGACTGTGAAGTCTGACGCTCTGATGTGTGCCCATACTAGTCCTGCCTGCAAACCCAGGAATGGGTGGCTACAAACCTGCTTGCAAACCACAATGTGAAGGGGAAATGTCCAGATATATGATCCCTGCCTCTGGGTAACCTGTGTGAATCTGTACAGCTGAGAGGTATGGCCACAGCAGGATATGGCCATTCTTTAACGTCGGTAGATGTACAAGCATGGGATCCTCACCCACCACAGTACCAAGGTGCTGGACCATTTACACAGACCCATCAGCAAGTGTCTGTAGCTCCCCCTCCAGAATGGCATGAGTGTGCAAAAATATATAGGCTACAGACCACAATACTGGAAACAGCTTCATTCATCTTGTATTCCCCAGGAAATTACTGTGAGCAAATAAGTATATCTGTCATAGTCGATGACATAATACATCACAGTGTAAAACTGTACATATGTCTGAATATCTCTGCTAACACCAAAACCATGTAGCACAAGCAGCACAGACACAATTAGTTGCAGTATCCCACTATCGTTTGCCCATTATGACTCCATATTGTCAACCTGTCTACAGATATCCTGCAGAAATAGGTTGCTAGCTGTAGGCGTAGAACACAAATGCTTGCACTGGAGTACAACCTACCTGGAATGGATTCACATATCCAATACAGAAGGTCGTATTGGGCATGCTCCCACACTTACAGAAACAACGCCCATGTCTGACAACAAAATACAGAAGGGTCATACTGGACCTAATCCCACACTTAATGAAGCCCATGTCTGACAACAACAGTGGACTATACATATCTGTCAGTCGCAGATTTCTGTGCACACGCACACACCACATATCACACCAGTCATGCTTTCCAGGCACATTGAATAGGAATATACACATATATCCAAGGACAACACACTATAATAGGTCAAACATATGCAAACAGAGATGTGGGGAAGAGAGAGACAGACAGTACAAAGAGCTTCCCATCATGAGGCCTGTCCCACCCACCACACATCCACTTGGCCAATATCACATGATCTGCCAATGTCTATCACTGTAGACATTTGCTTCTGGTAGCCCTCAGCACTATAGTGTCTGTGGTGCTTGTGATAACTGTGTAACATGACAGTACAAGTCATTATTCATCTAGCAGTCATATACACAGTCCTGTCAAATGTAAATTTGTGTGTGACTGAGTGTTGTGTGTGTGTTTCCAGAGGAATGGTTTATGACCCATTCACACACACTGCACTCCACATTGCTCTAGTTTAGCTAGCCTGCTGATGTCAGTCACCTTGAAATTCCCCTTTGGGCAATGATCATCCCTATAAGCTCTGTGGTATGTGCAGTAACTGCGTAATGCTATAGTGTGATGTACTAGTTAGGTAGGAGTTCTAATCCCAGACATGTCAACTGTGAAACTGTGTGTGTGTGTGTGTGTGTGTGTGTGTGTGTGTGTGTGTGTGTGTGTGTGTGTGTGTGTGTGTGTGTCTGTGTGTTTGTGTACAGAGTAATGCTTTTGAGGCCATTCACAATCACTACACCTCCCATTGCCCTACTTTAGCAAGCCTGCTGATGTCATCTACCTTGAAATATACCTTTGGAGAAGGGGTAGCCATATAAGCTCCGTGGTGCATGCCATAAATGCAGAACAATGTAGTAGCACCAACTACACAGGTATAGCTTTGAATCTCATATGTGACAAGTGTTTGTGTGTGCACCTCAAAGATTTTGTCTCCATTTACAGTCAGTACACATCTCAGAGCTTGACTTTAACAGTCCTGCAGATATCATTGACTTTACAAGTATCTGTTGCGAAGCCTATACCATGTTAGGTCAGTGGTGCATGTGGTACATGTGTAACATAATGGTCTGTAAAGGTTGTCAGATAGAAGTTTGAACCTCACCCCTGGCATATGTAAATGTGTCATTAGGGTAAAATTATTTTTGGGATTACTCACCCACTACATCACCCAATGTCAGTATTTACAAGGGCTGGTGATGTTCCTCACCTTAGAAGTACCTTGGGACACTATCCATCCAATAAGCTCCATGGCAAGTGTGATAAATGCAGTACACTGTAGTACCAATACATAGCTAGGTAGGGGTTTGAATCTCAGTACTGGCAAGAGTGTGCTTGTCATCAGTATCCTATGTAGAGGTTGCTGTGATTGTGTAATGACACGATGAATTGTGGGGTGGGTTTTGCTAAATTACTATATTGAGGACCTACTATATGTCACAATGTCCACCTTACAAGGACAACAAATGTCAAACAGCAGAGAGGCTGGTGTAGACAATCCATAGCCCTACATGTGACATTATGAAACAGTGAACAATATAGGCAACCCTTGTATTACTCAGAGAACACTCTCCACCCATGTCTCATACACAAACACACTTGGCTAGGCAACAACCACTACATTGGTAGTTCCCTGCATATTGCCCACAGATAGTAACCACAGTGTGATTGCAGTGGACTACAAGCCTGTTGACCACAACACTGCCACTGACATCAGAATGTATGTGTAACATCTCCTGACTGAAGGTGTGTTATCCAGCCAGTAAAAGGACATGGCACCCTGTTCCATCCCTACAATAGGCAAATAAATGCTTACAGTGGTCCATTGCTATGTTCCCCACTGGAAGCCTGCAACAACTGTAAAGTCTGCAAATGTAACCCACAAAGGGAATACCATGCCTTATACACATGCCCTGCATGGACAGATGCCACTAACTACACTGAATACCTGTATCATGCTGTCAATGTAGGTGCAGGCATGACCTCAGTTCCATATCCAGGTCTCACCACATGAGGTCATGAATGCCACATCAGATGATAATCTGTCTACACATCATGCCCCGGAGTCCCAAAGTACACTTCCATAGATCACAGAGCATGCATGTGGGACATGTGCACAACCCAGACACTGCCCATGTTATGGAATATAGACCACATACATGGCAAGCATTGCACAGCACTGGCTGCCCACAATAGCAACCCAGATGAGTGGATGGTGAATACGTCAGTCGCCCTGCTAGACAGGGGTCCAGGGAAGTAAATA
The DNA here is from genome assembly GCF_019279795.1 of Protopterus annectens. Lineage (NCBI taxonomy): Eukaryota > Metazoa > Chordata > Ceratodontiformes > Protopteridae > Protopterus > Protopterus annectens. The sequence continues at coordinate 1,579,113,154 of NC_056728.1, read as the reverse complement.
GTGTGGGAAGAAATAGCCAGGGAATTGTTATGGCTAGGCTTGTATAGGCCCTAGGGCAGATAGCCTAGTACCTACCTATGAACCTATGAACCTATAATACCCACCTATGTGGGCCAAGCCAGGGATTACACCCCTGAGCCACACTAGAGACCATTGTCTTGTGGCCTGATGCCACAGTATTCCCTTTGCCTAGCCTTGTACAGCCTCCTGGCACAGTCAACTACTACACACCTGTGAAGTAATGAACCCATGCATGTCAGTACTGGCAAGTGTGTATGTGTGTGTGTGTGTGTGTGTGTGTGTGTGTGTGTGTGTGTGTGGAGATTAATGATTTTGAAGCCACTCACACTCACTGTACCTCCCATTGCCCTACTGTAGCATGCCTGCTGATGTCAGTCACCTTGACATAACCCTTTGGCCATATATTATCATGATAAGCTTTAGGGTGCATGTGATAACTGCATAATACTGTAGTGTAGCAAACTAGTTAGGTAGGAGGTCTAATCCTGACTCTGTCAACTGTGATAATGTGTGTGATTCCCTGAGAAAGTGTGGTTGTGTCCAGGGAAGTAAATAGTGCGGGAAGAAATAGGCAGGGAATTGTTATGGCTAGGCTTGTATAGGCCCTAGGGCAGATAGCCTAGTACCAACCTATGAACCTATGAACCTATAATACCCACCTGTGTGGGCCAAGCCAGGGATTACACCCCTGAGCCACACTAGAGACCATTGTCTTGTGGCCTGATGCCACAGTATTCCCTTTGCCTAGCCTTGTACAGCCTTCTGGCACAGTCAACTACTACACACCTGTGAAGTAATGAACCCATGCATGTCAGTACTGGCAAGTGTGTGTGTGTGTGTGTGTGTGTGTGTGTGTGTGTGTGTGTGTGTGTGTGTGTGGAGATTATTTTGAAACCACTCACACTCACTGTACCTCCCATTGCCCTACTGTAGCATGCCTGCTGATGTCAGTCACCTTGGAACAACCCTTTGGCCATATATTATCATGATAAGCTTTGGGGTGCATGTGATAACTGCATAATACTGTGGTGTAGCAAACTAGTTAGGTAGGAGTTCTAATCCTGACTCTGTCAACTGTGATAATGTGTGTGATTCCCTGAGAAAGTGTGGTTGTGTCTTCAGTGACACCTGCTTTTGTGGGCAGTCACATGTACTACACTTTCCTTATCCCACCATTATCACTGTTGCTGATGTCACTCACCTTCAAAGATACCTTTGGATAGCTCTCCAACATGTAAGCTCCATGGCACCTGCAATAACTGCATAACAATGTAATAACAATACATGGTCAGGTAGGGGTTTGAAACTCAGTATTGGTATGCGTTTGTGTGTGTGTTATCAGTGCCCTGTGTGGGTGCTGGGATGATTGTGTTATGACAGTATTCATTGCAGTGTAGGTTTTGCCACATCATTATATTGAGGAGCTAAATGTCCCATTGTCAACATTACAAGGCCAACATTTTCCAAACATTGTATAGATTGCTGTCGTCAATCCCTCAGCCATAAAAGTGTACAGCCATGTGCAATTACCATGTGATAGTATGCTTTAGTACACAATAGAGACAACCGTCATAATGCCCAGATACTAGTCTCCACCTATGGATCATACACAAACATGCTTGGCCCTTACTCTCCTACTCCCTTCCTTTCTTACTTTGTCTCTGTCTGTCTCTCTCACTCCATCTCTGGTGGATGTGGAAAAGTACACCTGCTTTGCTTAGGCAGCAGCTTGAGTTTTGTAAGTGATGCTCATGAACAGCTGATGTCCTGTGCATGAATTGCAGTCCCCCACTAGCTAATTGCATGTGGAACAGCTGTGGTATCATTCCTGTAGCCAATTGCATGGAAACACACTCCTATAACTAAGCACTTCATGTGCATGTTGGCCCTTTTCCTTCACTGTGAGCAGGACTTCATGTGGGTGTTTGTCAAACAGCATCACAGAGGGTAGTTGAATATACCTCTTACAACATACATTGTGGAGAAAGGCCAACATACAGGAGGGGAATGTTCCAGACATAAGGACAGAATGTAAATATTGCTCTTCTACATTTGAAGCAATGTTGGTTTAACAGGGTTTGTGTGGATATGGCTGTTCTTCATGATTTAATATCTGTCAAGACAGTGTTATGTGGTTGAGGAAACTC
>NC_056728.1:1579055986-1579105986 GCF_019279795.1 Protopterus annectens | reverse complement strand
CTTCCAGTACCATTGTCAATGACATTAAACTAGCAGACTGATCATTTCCCAATGTGATATTGTACCTATTCTGTCTTGGTGGAATTACATAGGCTAAAATCGTTTCCCTGCAAAAGTGCATATATTCATGTGTACAGTATTCTCTGTGTATTGCATCAACACAAAAGTCGCTGTGTGTGTGCGTTATGCACAAACATGTGGTGTGTACCAAACAGTACACTTACATTGTCCACTGTAGAAGGACTGCTGACATCAGCCAACATGCACTCACCTGTATACACTCCTCAGACCTATCAGGCATGTGGCACATGCAGTAACTGTTATACAGACTTGTGACTTGTGTTCAACTGTACCCAGGATATGGCACAAACAAGGTGTCACCACAGTGCCCTACAGCTTGTAGAAAACAACAGCAGACCAACATCCTGCTGACACATAGACACCATCAACACAAACGGAATACATTATGGAGACCACAATCACTCAGTGTTAATAACAGCTATAATGCATCATGTCTGGACAGCTACACATCCTGACATGTAAGCATTAAACTTTAGTGCTAAAAACATGTTACACAGCATCTCATTGGTACACCATAGTATAGTCACCCTGTGCATGAGAACCATATCAGCCCGTCCCTGCATCGATGTTATGGATAACAGGGATGTGGCACAGATATCATCATATGCACAGGGTATGTTGTGGGTTTGCCAGAGACCTAGGCTGAGCCACTTGTTTGACATCATGTGTATGTGTGTTAGGGGGTTTCATTATTAATTAAGCTGTGCAGATGTGGTGTGTGTAAATATGGGGTTGCCCTAGCTGTGTTGGTGATGTGTGTGTGTATGCATTCACACAGTTCTGCCATGTGGCTGCCCTATACAGGGGTTTGTTGGACAGCTGCAGACCATACCTGGCAGGGTGTGCAGTTCACTGTCTCCAGCCATGGACACAAGAACTGCGCCTGCCTTGTGTTCCACGGGCACTACCAGGTGCAAGCCAAGATATGGTACTCTCTCCTGATGATGACATATGTCCGCTGGATCTGGGTCCCTCTTGGGATCGACCAGGGACACATGCACATGCCCTGCTATGTTGTGGTGTTGGCAACACCCACAGCAGTGCTACTGCTGGTACTGCCACTACGGGAGCGGCTCTGACTTGTTGCACGTCCATGTCGGCCTGTTGGTGTTGCTGGCCTACATCCACGTAGCCATCACACTACTCCCACCATATGCTCAAGCACAGAAATTCATGGTCGAAGATTCCCACCATCTCACCCAACCATCTATCCAGGACCTCTGCAAAATAATGGCGTGCACCTGCAAGATCACGGATGTTGTCAATAACAGCAGAATGAGTAGCCCTCTGGAGCCTCAGACCCTGTCTGGTATAACATTCCATATGTGGCTGTGCCTCCATGATGGCCTGAAACATACGCCTGATGACACCACCTGTGGCACTTCTGCCAGGGGCATGATGACCAACAGCCTTCCTACAAGCACCCCTGTTAATCTGCCTGTTTGGTACCACGCTGGGCACCCGGCTATGGCTGCTGTGTCCAGACACACTTGCTATAGTCACCACACTGTCATGTCCCATGCCACCACACACCAACTATCCCTCATCTATGGCCACTGGTGATGGGGTATGTATAGGCAATGTGACTGTGTGTGGGGATGGGGTGGATAAATGTGGGATGTCAAACAATAGTACTGCTTCATCCCCTGACAGCCCTGCCTGTGCCTCACCACACCTATCATCATTGTCAGAGTCTGTATGGATACTAACATCAGTTTAACTGTAGGAGGAACCCTGACCCACCTTGCCATCTGTGAGGGGAAAAGAAGAAATGCACTTAAAGACCTGTATATTATTGCTTAGCTGTATATACACACACACACACACACACGCACACACACGCACACACACACACACACACACACACACACACACACACACACACACACACACACACACACACACACACACACACACACACACACACACACACACACACACGCACATACACATACACACACACACACTTACAGGTGAGGTTTCACAAAGATATTACACACAGACCTCTAATTACCCATCTGTCAACATGCATGACATATGGTACTCAACAGCAGGCATTGCAGCTATAGTCAGTCCCTGTTACCAACATTATCCATCTCTGTGATGCATGAGTTGTGTTAGTAGGTGATACCCCTTCCCCTGGAACACATTGCACCCATGTTCACAGTATTGCTGTGCACCTGTTCAGCACCCTGGCATGTACTGTGCACCATACCTCACAGGTATACACACCATTGCTGAATGTGTATATGTGTGTCAGTTATGTTTGCTCTGCTGCTCACAGCCCTTATGTGTTTGTCCAATACATATCTGGGATGATATGTGGACAGATGTCAATAGTGAATGCCTGATGTCTGATTTGTAGATCTCATCATCAGCGGTGCATGTATGACCAATAAAATACAACTACACTGACAACCTTCAAACCTTACTGTGGCCATCAGGAGTGTACACACCCTTATTGACATGGCACCCTCTTCCCTGATATGCCATGGGGCCGCAACACTGCATATGTTGACATTACACAAACCTGATATGTGACATATGACCTGTGCAATCAAATGCAGTATCAAACAAATGTGTTAGTTGTGCAGATGCTGATTGAGATGCATACAATATGTGGATGCATAAGTGTGCAAACCCTTAACAAAATGGTTTGTTGCACCAACTGTTAAGTGTACTACAGTAGTCACTATTCCTGGAAGGGGTATACTAGCATGGCCCATCTGCACTTGCCAGTATTTGGTCACTCTGCCCTACAAATGTCCCCCAACTCTGCAAGATTGCAAGGTCAAATCATGTGCACAGCCTTTGGAGGTCACACAGTGCCTTCACTATTGCTGTGGAGTCAGGGTTATGTCTGTCACAATTCATGACCTTGACTGTGTGCAGATACAGCCATTCTTAGTGAGCTTTGGATGTCTGCTTCAGTTCACTGTTGTGTTTCAGGATGACACCCCTCCCCATCCTCAGCCTTTTTGCAGATGCTTGACAACAATGGGCTGCACATGAGTGTCATTTTGCAGTGTTCCAAATTCAGAACACCATGTGTACCAGCCTAGTCCCTGCTAATGAACGGCAAACATACAGGTGTACACTGGCACCAATAAGGTACAGATGGGGATGGTGGACCTGAGGTGGAGTGAGGTGTTGCTTGTGCAGCACATGTATCTTAATTGATACTGTCTGTAGGTTTCAAACTTGGTCTAGGTACACCATTACACATTGCAACACATGCCTTTTGGGGACTTTTGATGTTATGCATATGCTACCTGTAGAGAGCCCTGGCTGATGTTTCCTGTGGAACAACTGTCCCATTTGATTACCTTAACCCATAGGCCACACTTATGCAGAGTCCAAGCGAATATTGACACAGGTACTGCACATCTAGTACTTGTTAGACATTCCTCAAACTCCCTCAGTGTTGCAGCATGTTTCTAGGCAGCCTCCATGACCAGTGTGTAACATGTGTCATCATCTGTCTTGGATGGCCATCTGTTTATTTTCTACATTAATGTTGTCCCATACTTCCTCGTCACATACATGACTGTTTGCCATGGTATATGCAATGGTGAGGTAAGGCTACATGTCCCACTCTTGCATGCTACCTGTTGGGTATGGGATGCATTCCATGGCTTGTAAGATGAGTGCAAGCCATGTCTGCTTCTGTTGCAGGAGAGTGGGCAAATGTGATGGACATACATCCTGGACAGCAGACCATTTCTTTGTGTGACATTGAGGACCTGTACTTGCTGGAAGGTGCATACTCATGAAGAGTGAATGCTGTCACTACCTCAAAAGCTGCTTCCACAATATGTTATTTGGGGTGTGTGCACACATATGCTTCCAGTGTTTGTTAAGGTATGTATTCCCCATATTTGCTGTCCTAACACAGGATTCCATATTACACATTCATTGCTCATGTTAGGACCACATCACAGGTTGTAAGGGTTATGGAATGTGGAATTGTGATATGCCATTGTGTATATCTGTAAAAGTTGCCATTGTAATAGTGGTATACACTGTTGTAGCACTGTATAAGGGTGATGTTTCAGACATGTTCTACTGTAGGCCATTTGTCCCACCATTATGTTCATCTCTGTGCACACATCTTGCAATGACAGGTTGTTAGTTATATTGCAGGACTCTTACATACCCTTCAGATATGCCACCATGGTGACCACTGTGATGCAGTGCAGTTAACAGCAACAATAAGTGAACATGTACAGCATGCATTATGGGTAGGTGTGTTAAATGTGTGCATGGCAAATACCATGGCCATAACATGGCCAGTGTATTGGCAAACCTGAACAAACAATACCATACTCATCAGCTACAGGCTGCAGCCTCAGAGGTATACCAGAGGGACCTACATAGTTGTGTGAGAGATGTGATGCCAGTAGCCACACCTGTGGTGTTGGTACAGGGTGGGAGCAGCATTTCAGTAAATCAACAGTACAAACTCACAATACTACAGATTATGCACATCTATTCATTACTACAATGCAGCCACAGACTATATATATATATATATTTTTTATCTCACATATGCATGATTAAATTCTACAGATGCAGATGGATAAGCAACAGTGGCCTACTGATGTGCCCTGTGGCCTTACCTGCATGCTCGTCCATTGTGTGGGTAGCACCCACCTCCACAATGCTATCCACTGGGACTTGTCTTTGCTGGTGGGCAGGTGCCCTAAGGCTGGCGAGGAGCTCCTCAGCATGTGTCAGGGGGGCCGGATGGCATGACCCCCCCTGTGGTTAGCTGGTCCCTCCTAACTGCAGCAGCATACTGACGGGCATGACGGCTGAGGTCAGTGCACTGATATCGGACCTGCTCATAGCTGCGGTTATGTAGGCTGACATTGTTTAGCCTGTGGACGAGCTCATTCCACAAGGCGGTCCTCTCCTGCAGATCATGGGCTGTATGGCCAAAGAGGGTGTGGTGATATTGCACCAGGTAGTTGATTATGACATCATTTTCCTGGAGGGAATAAACTGGCAAACACTCTCTAGACATGGTGCCTGAAAGACATAAATAGGAAAAAAGGTCTGAGGACCTCATACTGCAAGGATATAATAGTTGTTAATTGACTTCTCTGCCCCCCCCCCCACCATATTTGCAACAATAATCTGAACACACAACTCAATGGGTATGTTTACAGCAAATCTACTGTTGGGACATATATTGTATTGTACGACAAATAACGCAATCTGATTCTAGTCATGTTCCATGTTGATCACTATCATTGGTGGCCTGTTGCTAACAATGTCATCTGCATGCCATTGGAAGGGTCACTATGGTTCCATATATGCATGTGTTCTGTTTGCTATGTGACTGCTCCAAATCTGATCTTTTGTGTTAATGGGGATATCTATGCATGTTGTTAGAAGTAATCCTGGATTGTGTGGACTATTAATACCCACATATGTTCTATAATTGTGACACAATAACATGTTTGTGAAGCCTGTTCCCAGCAGAACCACCTCTCTCACCTCATCTGGCCATGTTACCAGGCCACAGCACATCTGGGACCCACCCCGGGACCTCATCATCTGCTGGCCCTGGACTACCTTCAGGTGGAAACACCTCAGTGGATGGTGTTTGTTCTCCCCCTGGGAGCACAAACAGACAGGATCCTGTCACCTGAAGTCAGTTCCAGGGTCTGGTACATAGGGAGCTTCATAGAGAATTGGGGGATGTGCTACACCACCTTGAGGCCCTCAGTACACCATTACAGGGTCTGCATGCTCCTCCTGCTCAGCCCCCAGCTCAGGCACCTTCAGGGCCGTGAAGGTGCAGTTGTGACTGCCTATGGGTGGGGACCTTGGTCCCACTGTTTCCATTTGGGGGCTCATGGGCTTCCACTTTCCAAACACCACTCCCCATCCAAAGTGTTTACCCACCACATGTGTCATATACCGCCCCTGTATGCTGTCTTGTCTGTCTTCCAACCCAACCTACCTCCCCAAATATACCTACAATCCTTCCCCAACATATCAATCTCACCTTCACAAACAAGGGCAATGTGTTCCCAACATGGATTTCATACCAGACATAACTGTCCATTTTGTACGTGTATAGATATGTGTAATGTTTTCTCAAACATATCATGCAGCACTGTCATTTAACAGTAGGGGACATATATATGTATATATATATATATATATATATATATATATATATATATACATACATATATATATATATATATATATATATATATATATATATATATATGCATATATATATATATATATATATATATATATATATATATATATATATATATGATCATAGATTCATAGGTTGGTACTAGGCTATCAGCCCTAGGGCCTATGCAAGCCTAGCCATAACAATTCCCTGGCTATTTCTTCCCACAGTATTTACTTCCCTGGACCCCTGTTTAGCAGGGTGACTGACATGATCCCTGGGGTGAATTTCCTATCTCCCATCCAATTGTCAAGGTTCCTTTTAAAGAAGGTCAAAGAGGCGTTCTGCTTGACATGTATGGGCAGTCTATTCCAGAGTCTGGGGAGTCTCTGAGTCAGGAACCTATCCCTCCAACATGTTTAGATCCCTGGAGCGTGTAGCTCTGAGGGATTGGGATTTCTTTAAGTGTAGCATGTCCAACAGCTTTGGGTTTTACAAGGCATTGTATGAGATCACCTCTGAGTAGAAGATATGTGATAGAGTATAGCTGCAGTTTTTTTTAGATGGTCAGCATAGGGCATCTGCTTTATACCTGTGATTCTTTTAATGAGGTATTTCTGTGGTCTTTCCAGTTGTTGCAGATGTCTTGAGAGGTACATACCAAATGGGGTGTTGTATTCTATAATGGGTCTAATGAGGGATGACTATAGTGGGACAATGACCTCCTTTTTTCTGGAAGAAAAGCCCTTAGTGATGAGGTGTGCCACATAGAAGGATTTCATGACTGTTGTGGCGATGCGGTTATCAAAGGTGAGGCCACTGTCCTCCTGTGTCCAAAAGTCTCTTATCACTCTTTCAGTGTTTAGTGTACTGCCACCTATGTGGTAATTCATGGGTACATGTTTTTTTTCCCAAAGGGGATAACTATACATTTATTGGGATTGAGCTTGAGCCCATGGCTCTGACACCAAGCATCTGTTTCTGTAAGGCCCTTTTGTAGAATATCCATATCATTTGGGGATTCAATAATGACTCCCAGTTCGCAGTCATCTTCGAACTTTGTTAGGCAGAGTCCCTTAATGTTGACCTGTACTTCAGAGAAGTAGATGCCAAACAAGAGTGGTCCCAAGACTGAACCCTGAGGTACTCCACTTGTCACTTGTCTGGAGCTGGATTTGGAGTCATCTACTTTTACAGTGTGGGTTCTGTCAGTAAGTCAGTTGGCAACCCATCGAGTGATGTAGGGATTAATGCCCAGCTTAGTAAGTTTATCAAGGATTCCAGAGTGGGGGATGGTGTCAAAGTCCTTGACAAGGTCCAAATAGGCTGTGTGGATCGTTTTACCCTCGTCCACAGCTCTGGATACTGATTCGAAGAAGTCACTCAGGCTCAGGAGACAAGATTGGTCCTTCCTAAACCCAAACAGGGTGAGGTCCAGTGTTTGAAGGTTGCCAATGTCTTTGTTTATAAGTTCCATGATAATATGTTCCATGGCCTTGCAGATCAGGCTCGTCAGACTGATGGGTCGGTAGTTCCCAGGATCCAATGTGGATCTCCCCTTGTGGAGTGGGATAATTGTAGCTGCGCACCACTCAGTGGACACGAAGCCTGAGGTGAAGCTATGATTAAACATGACACTTAGGTGAGGTGCCAGTTAATTTTGTAGTTCATGTAGTACACAGCCCGGGATGTCGTCTGGTCCCATGGATGCTGTATTCCTAGCTTTGGAGAGTGTGTTTTTTACCTGTGTGGCTGTTATTACTGGAATTTGTCAATCTTTTGGTATTGAGATGGGCCCTTTAGGGGGGTGAGAGGGTGGTGAAGTTAGCACTGAATCGATCTGCCAGGATATTGGCAATATCCTTGGGATCAGTATATTTAATTCCATTCTGTTATAGCTCAGAGCAGATCTGAGTATTACCATTTAGATTCTTGACATATCTATAGAATGCCTTGTGGTTGTTTTTGGAATCTTTGGCAATTTTTATTTTGTAACTAGCTTTGGAGGATTTTATGAGGGATCTCAGCTTCTTACTAAGGCTGCTAAGGGAGTTTTTTGTATTCTGGGATTTTTCTCTTTTCTGCAACAGTTTCTTCCTTTTGTTGTAAAGTTTGTTTATGGTAGGGGACCACCAGATTAGCTTCCTTTTTTTTGGAGGAGAGCATCTTGGTTCTATTTGGAATGGCACTATTCATGCACGAGTGGATGTGCTCATACAGTGCCTTAGTGTAGGATTCAGCAGTCGAACTTTCAGTTCCCGTCTGCATGGGTGTCATAAAGTTTGTCACTTTTGACTTGAGTAGCATGAAGTTGGCTTTGGAGAAGTTTTTTACAGAGGTTTCCTTACTGGGGGGTGGGAGAGGGATGTGGATGTCAAGTGTGATTAGCTTATGGTCAGAACTGACCAACAAGAGGGTGACCATAGGTGTGGAGCATAGATTTCTTATGTTGGTGATAACCAGTTCTAGGATATTGGAGCCCCTGGTGGGACAATGGATTAGTTGATCCAGGGCATTGGAATTTATGAATTCCAAGAACCGTTGGGCAAAGGTGTTGGTACATGAGTAGTTTTCCCAGTTAATGGTAGGGTAGTTGAAATCACCCAGTATTAGGGTGTTTTGTTGTATATTAATATTTTCCAGTATGTTTAGAAAGGTGTAGTGAGAATCTTGAGGCATGGTGGGGGATCTGTAGCAAGCTACACTTTGGATTGCAGTCTTACCTAGTGTTAGTTGTACCTGGAGAATTTCAGACACATTTTGTTGGGCAACTAGCCTGGTGGTGTGAATATCCTTGGTGAATATGGACACTCCTCCACTTTTAGTGTTTCGGTCCTGGTTTGGTGGCTGAAAAGTGTGGTAAGGGTTGTAGCCTGGTATTGCAGGGGTGCTCTCTTGAGCCTTGAACCAAGTCTCAGTTACTGCACAGACATCAATGTTCTCCATTTTTAGGAGTGCCTCCAGAGAGTGCATTTTGAAGTTTAGACTTCTAGCATCGAGTAGCATTACTTTCAGATTTTGCATGCTTGTACCTGTCGCGGTGGTGATTGTGTCTTTTGAGCTTTACCTAAAAAAGGCACAATAGGGGTGGCAAGAGCCTTAGCCAGTAACCTGAATCCCAAGGGGCAACAGGTGCAGACCATCTCTGGCAAAGCATCATGGTCTGTCAATCATGTAATTCCCAGGCAGACAGATACTGGATCCCCTTTAAATGACACCAGAAGCTTAGCCAATTGTTGAAGTCAATCATTTTGTCCTTATACTGTGGTATCATTCTGGGCAAAGGCAGGATGCTACTCAGGGCTAGGGTCATACCTGCCTGGGCCACATGACCCAAGAGCTCTTCCATGTCACTTTTCATATAGTCCAGGGAAGTATGTCTCAAGTCATTCATTCCAACATGGACAATGATAGAGTCATATTTGTACTTGTTGTGGAGTGACTTGAGTGCATGTGTTATGTGGCGGATCCTGGCACCCAACAGGCAGCTGACTGTAATTTTCTCTTTGTTCAGCCTGGTGAGTGGGACATCTTTGTGCCTGACTATAGAGTCACCTATGACTAAAGTGTTGGGTATGTTGTCTTGCCTTAGGGGCTGTTGTTGGGTGGCACACTGGTGTTGTGAGCTATGTGACACTTTGGTTGTGACTGGTGTTTGTTTGCATTTCAGCTTCGGAGGTCCTTGTTGCTTGGGCAGTTGACTGTTAAGGGCCTCTGCATATGAGGGTTTAGTGTTGCTATGTGAGGGTGTTGGTGGTGTGGGTTTAGAAGGGCTTTGTGTTGCTTGGGGTGTAGGGCAGGTGTTAACCTTCTCCTCTTGACTGTCTAGCACAATCCTGGATGGAGAGAGCTTTGCTTCCAATTTGGCTTTGTAAGTGCATCTCTCACAGGCTGTAGTGTTGGGTGGTAGAAGGAGAGGATGTCTGTGTACATGAGGCAATTGCTGCATTGCCCCAGTATGCCCAGATTCATCAGGTGGACAGGAGAAATCACTGGAAGCTGACCCTTGGACATGCCTGGTTTGGAGCTTTTTTTGTAAAGTACAAGAGCTGTTTTCCCTTACCTTAGCAAGGGGCTTTGCAATTATAGGCTGTTTAGTACCTACAATTAATTTCTCCTTATTAACAAGGAGAGTTGACTGTTTGTATCAGTTTAAGGCTTCCTAGTGCTTTCCAGCAGGATTTAGAGCAAGTACTAGTCACAGGGATGCTTAAAGGTAAGATGAAAAAATGGTTTATCCTAAACACTGCAGTAGATGAGTAAGATGTGAAAGTAGGTAACTTAAGTTTTACTTGTCTAAAAAGTTAAGTTTTAGTGGAGAGTCACTATTTTTAAAACAGCAAGATAGATTGAAAGGAGGTGGTCACTTTTGTATTCTGGCACTATGGAATACAGTAGGATGGCCAATAAATTTAAAAAGTTGAAGGGGAGTGATTTCACAAAATGATAATTTTGCTCTTACTCACAGAAGCCAATAAAAGCAGAGAGGAAATGAGATATATGGTCAAATTAAGATAAGAGGCAGGCAACTAGAAAGACAGTGGTGTTTAAGAACACAAAAGTAACTGAGTGGGAGAGTGGGAAAAAAATTCTGCCTGACTCACAAGAGGTAGAGCTGTGGTCTCTTTTCAGGTTTTAATTTGCAGATAAAAGAAGAATACAAGTAAAGCACAATGTAAATAAAACAAATCACAGTATTCAAAATAGAAAACAGCAATAAAGTAATACAAAATACAACAAAACAAAACAAACTAACCTTTTCCCTCACACGAAAGTGTAGCAGAGTCTGTGTGAGCCTTTCTAGTAAAGCTCTGAAATGTTTTATTTTACTTCTTAAATAGAAGGTTTAGTTCCTAGCTCCACCCCTCAGTTCACACATGATTAACCTTAACTGACCTGTTCTATCTTATGTGTGAGTCCTTAATTGATCTGTTCTGATTTCTGCCTGACTCACAAGAGACAGAGCTGTCATCTTTCAAGTTTTAATAGGTAGTTAAAAGCAGAATGCAAGTAAAACACAAGGTAAAGAAAACAAATCACAGTATTCAAAATAGAAAAAGGCAATAAAGTAATACAAAATACAACAAATAAAAAGCAAACTAGCCTTTACCTCACAGCAAAGTGTAGCAGAGTCTAGGTGAGCCTTTCTCTCTCTCTCTCTCTCTCTGTATATATATATATATATATATATATATATATATATATATATATATATATATGTATAGGTTCATAGGTTCATAGGTTCATACTAGGCCATCTGCCCTAGGGCATTTATAAGCCTAGCCCAAAGTTTTTGTGGCTTTCACCATCCCTTAAGTTTGAAGGATACTATGCCCATTATTTTGCCATGCCTCTGTCCAGCAGTGACACTGAGGTGATCCCTGGGGTAAACCTGCGATCTCCCATCCATTGGTCAAGATTTCTCTTGAACAAGGCCAGCGAGGTGCTCTGCCTCACATGTACCGGGATTTTGTTCCACAGCATAGGGAGTCTCTGGGTGATGAATCTGTCCCTCCAGCACGTCCTATTTATAACCGTGTTAAGGTTTAAGTCTCTTGCTCTTGTAGTTCTGATGGATTTGGATTTTTTGAGGTGGAGCATGTTCATTAATTCCGGGTTGGACATGGCCTTGTATGTCAGGCACAGGTCACCTCTGAGCAGACGGTATGCGACTGAATAGAGCTGGAGTTCCTTCAGTCGGGCAGCATAAGACATATTTTTGAGACCCTTTATCCTTTTGGTGAGGAACTTTTGGGGCCTTTCCAATTGCTGCAGGTGTCGGGTAAGATACATTCCGAATGGGGCATTGTACTCTATCATTGGTCTGATGAGTGATGAGTACAGGGGAACAATGACCTCCCTTGATCTAGATGTGAATCCCTTCATGATCAGGTGGGCAATGTAGAAGGTCTTCCTAACTACTTTGGCAATGTGAGTGTCAAACGAAAAGTTGCTGTCAACCTGGGTCCCCAGATCCCTGATAACCTCTTATATATATATATATATATATATATGTGTGTGTGTGTGTGTGTGTGTGTGTGTGTGTGTGTGTGTGTGTGTGTGTGTGTGTGCGTGTGTGTGTTTGTATATATGTAGATCATACACATTTATATATATATGTATATATACATATAAATTTATAATATAGATGTATATATATATATATAGATATAGATATATATATATATATATGTCTGTATATCTGTAGACATATATATATATATGTTTATATATATATATATATATATATATATATATATATATATATATATATATAAACACACACACACACACACACACATATATATATATATATATATATATATATATATATATATATATATATATATATATATATATATATATATATATATATATAAATATGTATGTATATATATATATATATATATAAATATGTATGTATATATATATATATATATCTACACACACACACACACACACACACACACACACACACACACACACACACACACACACACACATATATATATATATATATATATATATATATATATATATCTATATAGTGCATTCAAACATCAGGTCCACACTCTCTAACTCTCCTTCCTCCACAGCTGCACTGTTCTGCCTTGCTACAAAACAGAAGGGTGTCACATGTGGACACAGCCTAACATTAGGGGGATACATATAGGGACAAATTGCAGGTAAGCATATTACAAACCTAGGACGTCTGTGCATGATACATTTCACATTAACATGACTGTCCTGCAGGTGGTGGGGTCTAAAATTCATGTGTCTCTCATAACTTCATTACTTCCGCCACCAGCTATTGGCCACACTAATATACATGTCTTGCATTGCACTACACACACTATGATGGCTTACATCTTGTCATTCAGTGCTGATCTGCACAGTTGACAGTTATGGCCCACTGCTCACAGGGCCAGAGGCTATGCCCATAGCAGTTGTTCAGCAGGACATCATTACAACAACAAGTCTTGATGGCACATATAAATCTTTCCACATCATCTATTCCATTATTACAGACCAAGTATAACATTCAATTACATGCATATATGTTTCACATACCTGATATAGTATTGTCCTCTCTTCTATGTACACTTTATGTGTCCCTTGTTTTATATGCTTTTGTTTTGGTTTGTAGTTTTTATTTTCTCTCTCTCTCTCTCGCTGTCTCTCTCCACTACAGGGATTGAGTTGCTTTGAATAGGTTGCAGCATGGATTTGTAGGTGATGCTCATGATCAGGTGATGGCCTCTACACCAATGAGTGTTCACCACTTGCTAATTGCATGCAGCCAGCTGTGTAGTACTTTCAATTACCACTGTCATGGCAACCCACTACTATAAATTACTACATCATGTGGGCTCTGTCCCTTTACCTTTCCAGTATGGAAGACATCCTTCCTGTGTGTGGGCAGCAGTGTTACAGACAGCAGGTAGCAATACTCTTACAACAGGACTTGCAGATATGGGCAAACTACATATTTGTATAAGGTTCCAGACCTATGGACAGTGTGACTATTGTTTTATATAGGCATTGAATACTGCTAGTTTTACAGGGTTTGTGTGTACATGCTAGTTTTGCATGGAATGCAGTCTGTCTGCATAGCTCTCAACTGTGGGCCTATCCACATGATGGCCAGAGTATTGGCTGTTATGTTTTGTCTGTTCACCACACAGGTCTTGTCTCTGATATATCAGTGGCATGCTCTCTATGGAGTGCTATCAGTACATGGCTATATCCATTTGTGTTTCTGACTTCATATTCGTGAGTAAGGGTACATTGCAACCAATCCTGTAACACCAACAACTTTCACAGTGTATAACAGCAATATTACAAATATGACCTTGTGTTCCAGCCTCTGTCCTCCACCTATATACGAAGCTTTGTCCATATGTCATGCAGTAAGAGGTTATTAGGTAATGGCCTATCATTATTTAGAACTGGCATTCCTGCTATCATTCCAGTGATGTTGTGGACTCCCATACAAATTGCAGGGTAGGGTCCATATATATGAGGGCTACAGCTGTATAAAATGTGTGTGATCATGTACAGTCCAGAGGTCAGTGTATGCAACACTATCTGCCCTTGTAAGTCATTCTATGAGAGAGGACTATACACCGTTTTTAACCTAGGCTGTTACAACATGTGAAGGATATCAGTAGTAAGACACATGAAGGTATATGATTTCCTTACATTTCACCATGGGAACAGTGGTGGGCTAGTGCTTACTGTCTTACAGACAGCTCTCTTTGTCAGTGTGATAGTGATGTTTTAAGTTAAACATTGTTATGTAACAGATACATTTTCATTGTGACAGCTTAATTCTTTTCCCCCTAGGGGTTGAGTACAGAGTGTAATTGGAGGCTGCTGAACTACATCTGTAATTAATTAGTGTTGATTGATTCTTATCATCCAGGCAAGTTTTTTTTACTGTTGTGCTACTTGAAGGCCTTGGCCTGGACAGCAACATATGTTATGCTGCCAGATTACTGTATCAAATGTTTTGTTTGAGTTGCATTACTCAGTTATTATGTATTACAAACACCTAACTGCCATATGAAATGGCAAATACAACTGAAATAGTGCACAAATAAACATTTCTGTGTATGCTAACTTGTGTGTGGTGTCATATCCTTTGACTTGTCTGTGGGTATATGTTTCATGCAATAATTTTCTTTTATATGAAAGAATCAGACACTGGCCATTTTAAAAGTTGGCAACTGTAGGAATACTGGCTGCTCGATATGCTGTGCACCCTCTAAATATATATCTTCTTATACATATCTATAAGTAGTAATGTATGTATATGTGTATGCATGTATGTATGTATGTGTATATACATATATATCTATATGTGTGTGTGTGTGTGTGTGTGTGTGTGTGTTTATTATTGGAATGTTTACTGCTTCCACATTGTACATTCCCTATGGTACACAGACTGTTCTACATGATATGCTATTAATATCATCCTGACATCGTACAGCTGATATGGATTACTGTTAATTTGTTGTGGCTATGTTGTGTAGGGTCCTGGGTATAAGGCTTGCAAGTGTTGGTTATTGTGTTGCAAGGCAGATCTAATCAGCTGTGGAGGAGGGGAGGATATCAATAATTACAGGAGGTACTTATTTTGGGCCCCTTCATCACCATTAACAGTGCCTTTGGTCATATATTTATTTGTTGTATTTATATATATATATATAAATATATATATATATATATATATATATATATATATATATAGACATCTCTCTCTCTCTCTCTCTCTCTATATATATATATATATATATATATATATATATATATATATATATCTGCACACATACATACATACCTGCATACATACATACATCTAGATATATAAATACATTTCCCCTACCGTTGAACTGTTGAATGACTGTGCTGCATGATATGTTTGAGAAAACATCAGATTTATTTACATCTGAAATGGCTGAGTGATAAATCACTTTGGTTATAGTGTGGAGGGTCCTGTGTTTTAGACTTGCAAGGGCTGCTTATTTTGTTGCTGGGCAGAACAGGGGCTGTTGGAGACAGATTGATTAAGGCACTTTAAAGCAGTTGTAAGCGGGTTTGCGTGGGCTAAGCAACGCTTATTTCAGCTTAGCTTAGCTTATGCCTGCTTACCGCCACTTATGGCCACTTAAACCTGCAGTAATTTCAAATAAAGAAAAGAAAGAAAGGGAGGTAGGAGAGTGGTGAAATTGGGGCAAATAGGGGGACATACAAGAGGAGAAACAAGTAGGGGTGTGCAGGACAGGTGTAGGAAATGACCATAGCTCTGCATTTCTTTGGAAGCAACAGCTGCTTTCAATGTGGGCAATTTAGAATTTGGAGCCTCACACCTTACAGGGAGGTGTGTGTGGGCATCATACAATATGGATGTTTGGTATGGTTAGATTGTGTGATGAGTACATGTCTCTGGGCAAAATGCAGAACTATATATGGGATGTGATTTTTTTGTGGGACAGATGCCCTTCTTTTTTTTAAGTTGAGAGTGGGATGTTAAGGAAGGATTATTGGTAAGTGTGGTGAGGGGGGCTCCTATTAGATGACCGAAGACGTTGGTTGAACTTAAAACAATGAAAAGGCAAAATAGTGAAGTGGTTTTTAAGCAAATTCTTTCCTAGAGAAAGAATTTGCTTGGCCGCTTTGGTTACTTTGCCATTTTCAGCATTGTAGTGCGATCTTAGAGTTGGTATATTTAAGTCGGGGGTGCCCCCCACATCGGGGGGTGGGGGTGAAGCCCCCCGCTTTATGTATTTTTTCAATTTTTTTTCTTTTTTTTTTTTTTTGGAACAGTGATTTTTTTCCCCTTGGGAAAAAAAAATCGCTGTTCTGAGCTTTCAGGATTGTAAGCTTTCGCTTACATGGGGTCAGTTATTCATCATTCACTTTTTTAATCGTTTGATGATATAGTATAGACCCGGTGAGGAATGTTTGGTAGGAGAGGTTGCATTTGCAGAGAGACAAGACAGACACGACAGCAGACAGGGGCGGTGTATGACACATGGGGGGTAAACACTGGGAGGGTTGTTTGGAATCTGAGGCTGATGAGCCCCCCCAAATGGTAGTAGTGGCACTGATGTCCCCACCAGATGGCAGTCACCACTACTCCTTCACAACCCCGAAGGTGGCTGTGCTGGGGGCTAGTCTGGAGGGGCCACCTGCCTCTCTAGCTGTGCCAGCCTGCCCTCTACCTGGTGCAGGCGGTCATCCAGCTTCATCTGGAAGACACTTTGCACCATGCCACAGACCTTGTCCTGGGTGACAACATCCTCATCGCACCCACTTGCAGGGGGGGGCGAGTCCCATCCCCTGCAGCAGTTCCAACCGAGGGTGGTGCAGGACCAGCAAATGAGGGAGGCCTGGGTTGGGTCCCATACATGCTGGGACCCGGTGTCTTGGCCAGATGGGGTGGGAGAGGCAAATCTGCTGGGATCTGCCTTCCCATATGTGCTATGATGTGGAAATTAACAATGAATATTGGTTAGTAATGCACAACACATTACAACATTAGTCAAAATAGCACACATGGATATTCCCATTTACCCAAAACAGTGCAATTATAACAGTGCCATAGCAAACAGAACCCATGTATATATGGAATGGCATTCAGGGTTGCAACAGCATGCCAATTAGTGGTATGTCAGGCAGGCAATAAAATGATTATTCAACAGGGAATATTAGTATGCACACAGTATAAACAATGATAAACCAAATGAAACAACAGTCCCAACAGTAGAGGTTTGTTTAGGAACATACCCATGCTGGTTTCAGTGTGATGGTTGGATCAGTTGGGTGGTGGGGGAAGGAAACAGATTCAATTGACAACTGCTATCAGGTACATTTGTCAGTATACTACTATTCACTACTCTACATTCTGACCACACATACACTCTACCTCGGCCATGGGGCTGCTGCAGCACACCAACAGATGTAGATATCAACAAAGCAATTTTACCCTTATTTTAGTTATACACATCATACCTGTTTCTATACCAATGTCTTTACCTGCGTGCCTGTGCAGATGAACTGTGTGCACATTACATTGCTGTTTCTACACATACTTCAGATTTACATATTAGTTGCAGGCCCTGGAGTGTGTGTTGTGCCTTTCACATACATCTACTGTGACATTCTCTGTGTGCAGGTTTTTTGGCAACTATCCATGACAGTGTGACACTTGAGGGGCTTGTGTGGGCCAGACTGCAGAGTGTGGATGTCAAGCTTGCATCTATTTGTAGGACTGGGGCTGATCAGCACAGCAATTGTACACCTTTCATAGCTATACACATCATACTAGTATTTCTATTCAGATTTATTTACCTGTGTGCCCTGTATGGAAAATGTATGTGTTGCAGTACATTACTTTTTCTATTCAGATTGCAGTTTACAACTGTAGAACCAGACAGAGATGTAAGTGGCGATCCCTGGATTTGAACTGTGGTGTGTGTGCAAAATTTAACTACAGGCCTAGTTCTTATCAAACTGAGCTACTGGGGGGATGTTGTGTGCTGATTGTGACATTTCTATCTCATACATATTTCTGTGCACAGTACTTTTATTATGACATGTTGCATTATTTGTTTCTCATTTTCAGTACAAATTATGTATACACAACAGACATTGGTGTCACTGTTTGTGAAACATGTGCACATTAGCTGGATTGTACATTCGACTGTTTTACAACTGCATACTGCAATTTAGATTCCTTAGTACACAGTGTAGGTTTTAAGTCTGCACCTGTTAGCCTTATACATTTTTCAGTGCACTCACAGCTACATACAGCTGAAATTGAAAGGCTAACACAGGACAATGCTGGCAGACAAGCAAGTAAAACACATTCTGATGGAAATATGTACTGTTGCTTTTTTTCAGTTATTTGACACGTCCATTCTAAAGTATGCAGACAAGCAGTGCTAAATCAGTTAACCTCAGTTAATGCATTCTGCAGGACATACACATTTCTTTTTTTCAGGTACAAGTGAGATGACACACACCAGTGTTTGGCATCACATTTATTTGTTTTGACATACATATCTATGTACAACTCAGAAATCCACAATTACTATTCCTGCATGATGTGCACAGGGGAATGCTTTTCATTTCTAACTGTTACAGTAACCCTGACGTGGCACTTTCTTGGCAGGTTCACTCGGACACACTCATACATATTCTAATATTCCTCTTCTGCATATTGTACCTTATTTGCTACTGATATCTGTATTACACAGCAGCTGGGAATACTCCATTATAACACTGGCAGCCTGACACAGGCATTTATTCTTGACTTTTACAGCACAATTATATATACAGGCAGTACTATCATTACTATAATTTTGATTTCTTACTGCTAATAGTAGGGCGTATTCTGTACTCAAAAAAGAAATGAGCCAGCAACTATAAGCTGTAACATATATCCAAATATATTTATTAGATTACATAAAAAGAACAAAAACAACAGACCAGTTTCAGCTATAACAATTTCTTAGCCTTCATCAGTGTTGAAAACAGAAGCATTCATTTGTTCCTTTTAAACAAAAATACAAATTAGTTACATACCGTGATTGGTTGACTCATAAATATTCATTTAGCCCGGGTGGAAAAAGTCCACCCAGTTTAATGATCCATTTTTTTCTCTTTTGCATCCTATATAGAGTGCCATCCTGCTTTTTTGGATATGTCACCCAATATTCTATCAGTAATCATAAAATTAAAAGAGGCTGTAGGGTGTTTTATGGTATGCTTATACAAGGCATTGCTGGTTCTCTTTTGTCTTATATCACTTAAATGCTCAGAGATACGCAATCTAAATGGCCTGGAAGTCTGTCCTATGTAAAATGCACAACAACTGCATGAAGCCAAATATACTAGTCAGTCACTACTACAGTTGGCAAAGAAATAAATATCAAAAACCACACCACAATTTCTACTAGAGAATTGTTTAGAATTGATAACCTTATTGCAGTGGCTGCAATGACCACAGGGCATGCATCCAGTCAGTCTGTCCCTCGAGATTGTTGTTTGAATGCTATATGTAGATGAAGTCTTGTGTGGTCGTTTGTAACGACTCAAATGTGAACCCAGGTTCTTGCCTTTACAAAATGAAAAGTGACATGTGTCACCAAGATATTGTGTTAGGTTGTTATCAGCCAATAGTATGTTCCAGTGTCTCCATACAATGTCCGTCAGTGTATTAGTGTTCCTGCCATAAGTAGTCATAAACCGGATGACATTGCTAGTGGCCCGATGCTTCTCCTTATATTTGAGCAGATCCTCCCTGTTGAGATTAGCAACATAGTTGTTTGCTCCTAGACCATAACCCATTTTATAATCCCTGTTTCTAAACCTGTTAACCAAATCCTTACGAAAAATTTCAAAAGAAGAGTCTTGTGAGCAGATATGTCTCATTCTAATAAACTCGGATTTGGGAATGTTCCTAGTGATATGGGGAGGATGAAAGCTGGATGCATGGAGTAAGGAATTATATTGAGGATATTTACGGAAAACTTCAGTACGTAGTGTATGGTCCTCATTTCTACTAACCTGAACATCTAGATAAGTGATGTGTTCTCTGTGGTAGTTTACTGTAAAATGAAGGCCCCATTTGTTGTCGTTTAAATATTCAATAAATTCCATAAGATAATCAACTTCTAACCTCCACACCATCCAGCAGTCATTCAGATATCTCCTCCATATGTCAATTTCACCCAAATAGATGTTAGGTAACATATCATAAATGATATGCTCTTCAACATAGGCCATAAAGAGGTCTGCATAAAAGGGGCAAAAGATGCCCCATAGCTATTCCCTGTACCTGCCAGTAACATTGATTTTGGTAGAAAAAACATTCTTGGTTAACACATGTTCTGTTAAGCATATCAAGAAGGTATTAAAACCTGGTTCATACAAACTGGAATTGTATAACCAGTATTCAATTGCATCAAGGCCTGCCCAATGTGGGATGTTTGTGTAAAGTGCACAAACAGCCAATGTACAGAGGAACCAACTCTTCTCAAGTTGCATCTCAGAAACAATGCCCAAAAACTCTGTAGTATCCTGAATCCTAGATCTAACCCATTTCAGCAGGGACTGAAGATGTAATGTAAGGAATTGGGACAAAGGTTCAGTAAGTCAACTATTTCCAGCAACTATGGGTTTTCCAGGTGGATTGAGGGGATCCTTGTGAATTTTGGGAAAAAAGTATATGTATTGGCTGCATGGATTTGACACTGTGAGATGGAATTTGGTTTTGTCAGTAATTATGCCCTCCTGCAATGCTGACCCCAAAAATTGGTCAATTTGTTTTTTAAACATAAATGTGGGGTCCAAAGGCATTTTGGTATAATGTCTACTGTCTGTCAGTTGTTTCTGTGCTTCAGCATCATATTGCTGCCAATTCATAACTACTACAGCCCCTCCCTTATCTGCAGAAAGAATCATCAGTTTCTTATTGTCAATCAACTCACATAAACTGTCCATATAAGTCTTTGACGGATTGTTTGCCTTTACATTAGATCCCCTAGAGTTGAAATGTAGATCTTTGAGCACACAAGATTTAAAAAGATGAACATTATGGTGCATAGGTGGTACAAAACTGGATTTGTGATGCATAAATGTTGTGTCAAAGTCAAAATTGTAAACATTGTCATAAAAATGCAACTTAAGGTTTAGCAATCTACAAAATGCCATAACATCTTGTGCTAACACATCCTCAGAGACAAAAAAACAGGAATAAAATTCATGGTTTGATTTATCTTTCTTAAGAAGTCATCAGTATCCTGCAGAACTGTATCAAAAGATTTTAAAATAGTTCTCAATTCTTTCTCCACAAATAGTGACATTGTTTCTGTCACCCACCCTTGTCCTGCTACTATAGGCCATAGTGAAAGGTTATGAAGGTCCTTATGAATCTTAGGAAGTCCATTTATATTTGGAACAGGGGGTTTTGTGATATTCAAAAAATTGTAAAGGTCCAGATCTACTTGTAACTCTATAATATGTCTTCTCATCTTGTAACATGGTGGTCATTTTCTTCTTATACCAATTGGTATCCATAACCACTATAGTACCTCCTTTGTCTGCTGGTTTGATTACGACATTCTCATTTTGTTGTAAGTTGCATAAGGCTTGTCTTTCTTCATATGTAATGTTTCTATAATGTTTAGTATGCATGTCCATTCTTAATTTCACCACTGCATTATTACACAGCTGAATGAACAGAAGGGGTTAACTTTCGTACACTCTAAGATCTGATCTGAATGAATTTGTTATAGACATAAAGCATTTTGGACGTAATGTGACATTAAGAAATATTTATGGCACAAAGACAGAACAAGTTAGAACCTTAAGGAAACCAAGTACATTTGTACCTGTAGCCCATCCTGCTTTGGAACTGTTCATGCGGCTGTGTAATAATGCAGTGGAGAAATTAAGAAGACATATTATAGAGTTATACCAATCCAGTTCAATCGAACTATACAAAAAGTGTCTTCCTTACTTCAGGATATGTTGACTCTAGGCCAAGTAGATCTGGACCATTACAATTTTTTGAATATCACAAAACCCACTGTTTCGAATATAAATGGACTTCCTAAGATTCATAAGGACCTTCACAACCCTCCACTATGGCCTATAGTAGCAGGACAGGGGTGGGTGACAGAAACAATGTCACTATTTGTGGAGAAAGAATTGAGAACTATTTTAAAATCTTTTGAGACAGTTCTGCAGGATACTGATGACTTCTTAAGAAAGATAAATCAAACCATGAATAACATCAAGGATTATGACCACCTACTTGTGACCCCCCTGGATGTGAATAGTTTATTCACTTCCATTCCCAACGAGGCAGTCGTAGAAGGTGTAAGAAAGATCTTAAGCCACAAAAAAAACTGTTAATGAAACAGTAGGATTTGTGCATTATTAGATTTAATACTGGAAAATAATTATTTTGTGTATGGTACATCAATCTGTTGGCAAAAATAGGGGGTAGCCATGGGCACCCCCTGTGCGAACAGCTACTCAAATCTTGTGCTTGTAGACTGGGAATTGGAGCATGTATTGAATTCAAATAATCCATGGTATGAATGCAACAAATTTTATGGTCGATTTGTGGATGATCTTTTTATTTTATGGGAAGGAACCGTACCACAATTCGAATCATTCCATCAATATCTAAATAGGACTACCTCTTTTTTAAGCTTTACAGCAGAACACTCTCATAATCAAGCTGCATTTTTGGATGTGAATGTTATTCTTAACGAAAACATGTTGGAAACCGAACTACATCGAAAAAATACATGGAGAAATCATTATTTGTTGAAAAGCAGCATGCATCCTAAACATGTCACTAAAAATATTATGTGAAATAAAACACAAAGAATACATAAAAGATGTAGCAAAGATGAGACAAGAGAAAAGGAAATTTTGTTTCTACAACAAAACCTAAGAAATAGAGGCTTTAATGAAAAAGATGTAAATGTTCAAGAGGTTATCTCAAAGATAAACAAGACAGAAGACAAAACCGCCAGAGTGATGTTAACCTACAGCACAGACAACACACAAGTTAAATCTATAATAAGGCAGTTTTGGCCAATCCTCACCCAGGATGCCAAGCTAAAAGACATTGTAGGTGAAACACCATGCTTTGGCTACAAGAATAAGAAAAATTTGAAGAGGTTACTTTGCACAAAGAATGGGTTTAGCAAACATAAAATTGTTGGACATAAAGGCACATTCAAGTGTGGCCACTGCACAGCATGCCCACTGATTGACTGTAATAATGAATTTGAACATCCAAGGACAAAGAAGAAATACACCTTTAATGTCAAAGCCACTTGTATAACCCCCAATGTGGTGTACATGGCTACCTGTAAACTATGCCCTGCATTCTATGTAGGAAAAACTAATCAGATGTTTAAAAATCGCATTTTGAGACATCAGAGAGACATTACTAATAACGATCCACATAATGCTTTAGCAACGCATGGTGAAAGAAATGTCGGTCATTCTTTCACTTATAAGGTGATAGAGAATGTATATAGTAGAATAAGGAAAGGTGACATTGAAAATATTACTGAATGCAGGAAGAGTAAGTGGATTGTGAAACTCCATGCTGATATTGAGCCAGGCTTGAATAACATCATTCCACTGAAACCTATACTAAAAGCTAGAAGGCCAACTATTAGCTAACATGGAGGTGTGTCTGGCTTAATAATTCATGATTGGTCACACCCATCAAAAGCAAAAGGTATAGGAAATGGAACACCCCCAGCTGAGAGGAAAGAGGACTGGTGCGTTTAAACAGCTGATTGACAGTGTGATGATTGAATGATTGTCCCAACAGTAAAGGAAGTAAGCACTATAAAAAGGAACTTCTAGTCCCAATCTGTACGATTTGAAGGAGATACTGAAAGCGCTTATCGTTTGGAATACAGAGGGACTGTTTTATTCTACATCAAGATTTTAACTTTTTTTACAATAAAAGGATTTTAACTGCCATTAAAGCTAGAAGCTCTTATTTGATCTGTTAGATTGGTTGAGCTGTTATCACAGCTCATCACAGTCACACAGCAGCTACTACATCTTCAGTGTGGATACTTTGTATATCAGACTAAAAGGACTGGATACTTTGAAGCCATCATAAGACTGGATACTTTGGAGTCATCATTTCGCTATAGTATAACTGCATTCACAGTGTGAATATCTTTGTAAGTGAATTTAACTGAAGTACTGGAAATGTATGCAAGTCTTTTGCTATATATGTTGCACCTTTAAAAGTTTTATATCATTTAACCACACTACCTATTCTCCAAGAGAACTTTACTTTATTGGCCATTGTTGTACAGCATTTCATTTTGAATATTGTTTTTACTTGTTACTGATAGCTGTACTTTAATGTTAGGAGGCACGCTTTCTTTATCAAGGCCAAACAACAGCTGATCACGGAGCCTTGAGTATCATAGATACTATATATCCTCCAAATTAATATTGGACAATAGTTGCCCTTGTCAAAAACTGCCCACCAAAAGAATGGTATGGCTTGACAATGCTACGTCCAAAAAAGAAGAAATGTGCCAATAGCCCAATGAATCGTAATTATTTATGCAGTGATATAGTAGGTAATAGATATGTCTTTGTTGATTCTCCCAGAAGTATATTTCAACCTGGAACAAAATACTAGTGTCTAAAACACCAGATATTCTCCATGCAATGCTATGTCCACATATATTGTAAACCAATTCTGGTCAATCTATAAGAAATGTATATTTGATGTGGACAATAATAACCCTTGCATATATGCAGTGTCAAACCCTGCCTACATAGAGCAACAAAGAACAAGCTAGAAGCAATCAATCTCAATTATTGATCGATCCAATGCACTACCCATGATGAGAATGTTGTTGGCAACTCAGGTTGGTGATGGATCAAATAATAATACAGAGGTGGTAAGTTTCACAGCCCCCACGCTAAAGGATAACAGTGTCCAAGATGCAGCAACCTTTACAAATACACTCTATGAGCACCTACAAGGATGCATGGATCATGCCATCCCTAGCAAAACCAAGACTCCCTCCCCTAAGAGAAGGAAACCAGTCTGGTGAACCTCTGCCATAAAAAGGCTATACAATAGAAGGAGGAAACTAGTTCAGAAAAGAAGCAAATCCCAAGAAGGAAAGACATCCCTGATCAGTATCAGTAAGAAAATAAGGTCCCTCATAAAATCATCCAAGGCTAACTTTGAAAGAAAAATAGCCAAGGATTCGAAAGATAACCACAAAGCCTTCTTTAGCTATGTCAAGAATCTAAGTGGCAACTCACAGATATGCACTGAGCTAGTGCAAAATAGCACAAAATATACTGAATCTACTGATATTGCCAACATCCTGGCAGATATATTCAGTGCAAACTTCACCCCCCTCTCACCCTCAAAAGAGCCCACAACAATACCGGAAAAGTATAGTGCCCTGGAAATCACAGACGCACAGGTGAAAACAGCTCTTTCAAAAGCCAAAAGCACAGCATCAATGGGGCCAGATGGTGCCCTAGGCTAACTACAGAATGAACTAACCCCCCACCTAAACACACTGTTCAACCTTAGATTCTCCACAGGCTATGTGCCCATAGAATGGGGCACAGCAATGGTTATTCCGCTCCACAAAGGATGGGCCACAACTGACCCTGGTAACTATCTCCCCATAAGTCTGACTAGCCTGGTCTGCAAGGCTGTGGAGTGCATCATCATGGAACTCATTAATAAAGACATTGGGAACCCTCAAACATTTGACCTGACCCAGTTCAGCTTTGTTAAGGGCAGATAATGCCTACTAAACCTGGTTGACTTCTTTGAGACAGTCATCAAGGCCATAGATGAGGGGAAGGTGGTTCACACAGCCTATCTTGACCTCGCCAAGGCTTTTAACACCATTCCCCACTCGGGAATTATAAAAAACTCACCAGCCTGAACATAAACTGCTACATCATGAGATGGGTTGCCAAATGGCTGACAGACAGGACTCACATGGTAAGAATAGTGGGCTCCAGGTCCGACTCTAAACCAATCACAAGTGGTGTCCCACAAGGCTCGGTCCTGGGACCCCTACTGTTTGGCATATACCTCTCGGAAGTACAGGCAAACACAGGAAAACTATGGCTAACCAAGTTTGCCAATGACTGCAAACTGGGAGCCATAACTGACTCTCTGGCTGACATGGACATTCTTCAAAAGGGCCTTACTGAGACAGATACCTAGTGTCAAAGTCATGGTCTCAAGCTAAATGCCAAAAAAATGCATAGTCATCCCATTAGGGAAAAACTAAATACCCATGAATTACCACATAGGTGGCAGCCCCCTTAATACAAAATAGGTAATAAGAGATCTGGGGACTCAGGTAAATAGTAATCTCTCCTTTGACAATCATATTGCCAAAGTAGTTAGGAAATCCTATGTTGCCCTTCTAATTACTAAAGGGTTTACATCTAGAAATAAAGAGGTTATAGTGCCCCTCTACTCCTCACTTATCAGACCCATCATAGAGTACAATGACCCATTTGGGATGTACCTCACAAGACACTTCCAACAACTGAAAAGACCACAAAAGTACCTCACCAAAAGGATTACTGGCCTCAAACTTATGTCCTATGCAGCCTGACTGGAAAAACTCAGGCTGTACTCAGTGGCATATTGCTTACTCAGAGGTGATCTCTGCCTGACTTACAAAGCCATGTCCAACTCAGAATTGATGGACATGGTCCACCTAAAGAAATCCAAGTCACTGCGAGCCACTCGCTCTAGTGAGCTAAGCCTCACCACAACAATAAATAGAACATGCTGGAGGGATAGATTCCTGTCACAGAGACTCCCCATGCTTTGAAACAAAATTCCTAACTACATTAGGCAGAGCCCCTCACTAACACTCTTCAAGAGAAACCTTGACGGGTGGATGGGTAACAGAAAATACACCCCTGAGATCAATTCATTGGCTCTCCTTGACAGAGGCTCAGATAATTAATCAATGGGATGGCGAAAGCTGACACACTCTGGCTAGGCTTATAAATGCCCTCAGGCAGATAGCCTAATACCTACCTATGAACCTATGAACCTATAAGCCAAAATACACAGCAATATATCAATGTTAAAAAACATATATGAGACAAATCTATCTAAAAGTGTACAATAGACCATGATTATATACCCAGAGTGAGTAGAACCAGCATAAAGCCCCTCAAAAAATGCAGCAACTTACACTTGAAACAAAAGTCAAATAATGGGGTATTATTGTTCTTGGCTAAAAAATGGTCAACCAGTAAATGCAATATCTATATATTAAGATGTCCAAATAGAAGCAATAGACTGAGATTTTTATGAAATTAGAATTAGTGAAAACATTATATCCTCTTGCGCTCTATATATATATATATATATATATATATATATATATATATATATATACTAGATAAAACAAAAGTTCAGTTGTAGTCACCATTGAGCATCCATTAATATTGAGTTATTTTCCCGAATCAAATAAGTGGTCAAGAGTAATAACCAAAGGCTACCCTATAAACATGAAATAAATCAATTTAAATAGTCAAAGATGGCCATAACTCAAGTTGAAATGCAGTGGGTAACATAACATATGGCTAACAATATTGCCTTATCAGAGTAAAGTTGACACCCAATGTAGTCCTACATAATGAAACGCATGTTCACAAATCCAGTAGTTGTGATGATAACACTCCACAGTGTCCATAAACTCCACAATGTCCTCAATAGTCCATTAGTAGACCGCTAGAGCCAGAAAAGGGAAACATATATTTGCAAAAGGCAATACCTGTTGTTGAGCTCCTAGTTATAAGATAATTTGTTCAAAAGATTTTAAATCTAAACTGTACTTCTTACTCATACATTTACTGAACCAAAAAGTGGCCATATGTCAACCCTGTTAAATAAACGGCCAACTCAGACATTAATATATTGATATCTATCACCACGATGAAAAACCGCTGAGTGAAATATACAACCCAAAAAATTGGTTTATAAAAATAGCAAACACCCAGATCCAAAAGGAAATCAGGAAACTGTTACCGATGTCCTGTATTTGCCTCAATAAGTGTCCCAAACCATAAGTTCACACAAGCTGGAAAATAATCCAAGTAACGTTTGATTCAAAATGATGGTGAACACATCATACTGCTGATGCAGCTGGGCCAGTCACTGGGCATGAGCCTCAACATTCAGGGACCTCTCCGCAGTAGCTGTATGGGGAGACATCACACATTAATCACACCTGCACAGTCACAAGTTGAACTTTTTCCACACTTAGTTAGAGATACATAACACTGCATACTTACAGTCAGGTGGGACATCCTGCGCTCAGGCTTCTTGGATCCACTGGTGCAAGAGTGAACCCCTCCTCAGCTTCAGGTCATTATGGTGGTGATATACCTGCTCACCAGTTCGGAGTATGCCAGTGGCACTGGTGAGATCATGTGCAAGTTGATCCCAGGCCTCCACTTTGTACTGTGAGCCCTGGTACTGGCCCTGCAGCAGCCTGCCATCATGGTTTTTAACTAGGAACCCAACCATGACCCTGGACTCCTGGATGCACCAACATTGCGCTTGGAAGCGAACACCTTCACCAATGCCAGGAATTTTGGTCCTGCTGTGAACACTCCCAAATGGTTATGGCTGTATTCCCACCTGTGTTGTTTAAATAGGGCAGTTTTCCCACACTTTTTATTGATTGGCCAGTTTTAATATGCTGAACTATGCTTATCTCCAGGCAAATCCGCATAGCAACACTTACACCAGCTAAGCAGGGCTGAAAGCAGGTAAGCAATGCTTACCCTAGCAAAGCATTGCTTGAATCTATTTTTTTCATTAAATTTATAAATTATTTTTTACATTTATATTTTACATATTCCCACCCCTACTGTGGTGTACTTGAGCCATATGATTGACATCTATCATTCAGATTCCTTAAAAGTTTATTAAATAATTTGGCAGAGGGGAGATTCAAACCGAGCATGATCTACATGCTATACCACAGCAGAACCACTATGCTACAGCAGCTTGATGATATTTTCTATCACAGTAGCAGTTGTCTATCATTTTCAGGATTTCAGCCAGGCTAAGTATAGTGGCACGCCACACAAACAAGCTGTGCACTGCTTAAACTTCGGATTTATTTGATGAAAAAAAACCTTAAATTTTTAATTTCTATTGCTTTCCTCTTCCCTACTGCTTCCATGCATGTACGGGAAGAGTGCATACATTTGGGGGTGTGCACTTAGAGGCTGCTGCCTTCTAGGTGTTTGTGTTTTTTTTTTCTTTTTCATTGTCCGCGGACACTGAAATGTTAGCTACTTACATTTCAGTGTCTGTGGACACTCTTTTACTATATAATATTAGAGCCAGGCTCTAGTATTATATAAATTGGCACTCATCTGTGTCAGAAAGTGCTGTATGGCACTTTCTGAATAAAGGGGGCATGCTACATGTGCAGGCACTGCTGACACACACCCCCTGTGTTCGCTCCTGGTTTGTGTCCATTTAGATTAGATAGCAGCGCGCCTTCATGCATATGCAAGGCGCGCTGCTATCCTAAATGGACATGACCCACTCCGTGCAAGAATAGCCTTATTCTTGCACGGAGCTTCATGAATCCTGGGGCATGTCTCAATAATGGTTCAGATGCCTATATTCTCTAGAGTGAGTAAAGCTTGTAGGGTGTGAAGGTACTTGTTTAGGCTCCTAGCATTGAGTAGTAACATCTTTAGGTTTCTTTGGGTTTAATTTGATAATTTAGCATTGTCTATAAAGGCTCTAAGAGGGTGTTTAATGTTTTAGCCAATATTTTGGAGCCTATGGTTGACAGTTGCAGATCACCCTTTGCAAAGCAAGATGATTTGTTAACCACAACTTCCAATGCTGACATATATTGAATCTTCCTGGAAAGATATTATAAACTAAGTCAGTCATTAAAGTCAATCATCTTTCGTTCATACTGTGGCATCATCCTTTCCGTAGGTAGAATGCTGCTCAATGCACGGCACATACCTGCCTGAGACATCTATTCATTGGCATCAACAATGTCTCTCTTCATATAGCCTGGGGAAGTATGTTTCAGATCATTAATGCCCACATGAACTATGATAGAATCATACTGGTACCTGTGGTGTAGTGACTTGAGTGCATGCTTAACTTGGAGGATCCTGGCTCCAGATAAGCAATTAACCATTATCTTCTCCTTCTTCAGTCTGGTGAATGAAGTATCTATGTCATACAACTGACTCCCCTATAACAAGATTCTTGGGTACTGTGTTTGCTTGCCTTATGGGCTTTGTATGTAGGCATATGTGTGGTGTTCCTTTTGATGAGTGCTTTAGAGATTGCTGAGGATAGGTGCTGCTGTTTATAAACGTTGAAGGTCTTTGAGGTTTGGAAAGATTACATTTTAGTGCTTCAGCATAAGTTGGTCTGTGTGTGAAGGACACTTTGTGTGTTGGATGTGCTGTGCCTGTTCTTGACAACCTTGTTTTTATGCAAGATTTTTCCACCAGTGAAATTGTGTATGTGCATCTCTTGCATACTGTGTTTGTTTCTTTCAGGATTTAATGGTTGCCTGTGGAGATATGCCAATTGCT
The DNA here is from genome assembly GCF_019279795.1 of Protopterus annectens. Lineage (NCBI taxonomy): Eukaryota > Metazoa > Chordata > Ceratodontiformes > Protopteridae > Protopterus > Protopterus annectens. Next base: position 1,579,075,070 of record NC_056728.1, on the reverse strand, counting down.
ACATTGTCTCAGGATGCCTATATCTACCAAGCTGACTTCAAAAATATTTCAAAATTGCATGTCCATGTTGCCCAGACCTGTATTTGGGTGGACTACTGTAGGTGATGGTCTAGGTTATACAGAGGTCTCCTTGGGTGGTCTGTGAACTTTGGCACTAGACTAGGTTATATAGTGTTAAGATTTGATAGTGGTGCTGTTTAATGCAAACTAGCTGCTCTAAGTTCTAATCCAGAACTATGTGAAATTCTTATTGACTGTTTATATAAGATTATTTTATGTGTAGCTGTTGCCTATCTACTTTCTCAGCCTTGCCAAATACATTTGGACAAAAATGGTTTGGCAGACACATTGGCACACTAACAACCAAAAGCAATGAAATTGTGAAATATGGCAGTGAGATTTGGCCATGTGTGATGTTCAGCCTATTTACACATGTTCCATTTTTAAACACTGACATGCTCTATGGTGTTTCTTATAACAAAAGTTGTTTGAACGTAAAATAGTATGACTTGTGACATATTTGGCTGTTGAGAGTTACACACTATCCAGATGTAGTAATGCCACCTCGGAATCAAACCCATGAGAAAAAGAAGGATAAAATTTTAACCTTTGCTTGTAATCTGTTAACGCCTCAGTAGAACTTCTTTTTTACATGGTCATTTGTGCTATACTACTTTCAAAATGAATGGAAATGTACTTAAGAGAGACCTGTAATTATGTGACTCAAACTATTCATGGTCCTGCAGTTCTATGTAAAAGGCATTATCCATAGTTGTAAATACATTTCAGAGGCATAGAGTTAAATGTCCCAAGTAATACATGTTGGGGTATGCTCCATACATATAACCTATGACATACTGTCTTAAACCCACACTTATGATATGTGATGAGTCATAATAATCATAACAAAGCAATTGCTACTGAATGATAGCAATCTGTTGACATTGGCCCTGAAAATTTTTACTTGCTGAAAAACTGGTTTCTTACACACACACACACACACACACACACACACACACACACACACACACTCACTTCTTTGGTGTCAGACTTGCTCTCCTGTAGCCCCCCCCCCATGCAAGAGTTGATGACTGTGCCCTTCTCTTGGTGCATTTCTTTGTGACTTTGGGTTGTCTGATGCACAGAGTGGATAGTTAATGCTTGCTTAGTCAGATACTTTCTTTCATCACATGTATTGTAAAACTTGTTTCATTGTTGTTGTCGTTGTTGTTGTGTCTTTCGGCTTTTCCCGGTTAGGGGTCGCCACAGTGGAACTCAGGTCCGCTAATGATTGGCAGTAGATTTTTACATGCCGAGTTGCCAGCCCTGATGCATAACCTTCAACAAAGGTACGCCCATTCACGCATGTCTCCACACAGAAGACGCTCTAGCTGAGAATCGAACAAGACTCCTGCTCAGTTGTAAATTATTTATTATATACTTTTGACTGCCCTTATAATGGTTGCATTATTCTTACTAATTCAGTCTTACTTGTTATGAACTCCTGACTGGTTTTAAACTTCTGCAAATGATGGGTAACATTGACTTGTTCACTGTTGGGTTATCTTCATCGGTTCAAATGTCATGTGTGATGCACAGTATACTGGGCAAAATCAAAGAGACATATTGTATAAATCACTCATGGCTTATTACTGGCATAACATTGTTGCATGTGTGTGTTATCTAACTCAAGGATCACTTGCATAAAATTTGACCTGATAGTAACAGCCTGCATTTAATTGCTGGAACCTGTGTTCTGAAAGACTGCCTTCCAGACTATCTGCAAATATACAGAGCTGAGTATATTTTTTTAGTTATAGAGTTTGTTAATTGTTGCTTAGATCTCTGTTGAAACTGCTGTCTCCCTGTTCTGAATGACTGATCTGCAAATATACAGAGCTGAGTATATTTTTTGGTTTTAGAGTTTGTACTGTTAGTTGTTGCTGAGATCTCTGTTGAATCTGTCCCCTCCCTTATTTTCTGCATGTCTTCAATTGGTATAACTGGTTTTTACAGCTTGTGTGTTATCTAACTCAAGGATCACTTGCATAAAATTGAATTGTTAGTAACAGCCTGCATTTAATTGCTGGAACCTGTGTTCTGAGAGACTGTCTTCCAGACTATATGCAAATGTACAGAGCTGAGTATATATTTTTTGGTTATAGAGTCTGTTAATTGTTGCTTAGATCTCTGTTGAATCTGGGCGGCCATGGTGGTGCAGTGGTTAGCATTGCCCCCTCACAGCAAGGGGTTTTCCGGTTCGATTCTGAGCTGGGGTGCCTTCTGTGTGGAGTCTGCATGTCCTCCCTGTGGTTGCGTGGGTTTCCTCCGGGTGCTCCGGTTTCATCCCAAAGACATGCTGTCGGTGGATTGGACACTCTAAATTGGGTGAGTGTGTGCATGTGTGTGCCTTCTGTGGAAGGTTGGGCACCAGGCTGGCAACTTGACACTGCAAAACTCCACTGCCAATCATGAGCAGACAGGTGATCTGCTATGGCAATCCCTAATGTCGGAAGTGGGAAAAAGCCAGAAGAAGATCTCTGTTAAACTGTTGTCTCCCTGTTCTGGGAGACTGATCTGCAAATATACAGAGCTGAGTATATTTTTTTGGTTTTAGAGTTTGTACTGTTAGTTGTTGCTTAGATCTCTGTTGAAACTGCCCCCCCCCCCTATTTTCTGCCATGTCTTCAGTTGGTATAACTGTTTTTTACAGCTTGTGTGTATCTAACTTAATGATCACTTGAATAAAATTTGACATGTTAGTAACAGCCTGCATTTAATTGCTGGAACCTGTGTTCTCAGAGATTACCTTCCAGACTATCTGCAAATACACAGAGATGACTATATATTTTTTTGGTTATAGAGGTTTGTTAATTGTTGCTTAGATCTCTGTTGAAACTGTTGTCTCCCTGTTCTGAGAATGATCTGCAAATATAGTAAGATGAGTATATTTTTTTGGTTTTAGAGTTTGTACTGTTAGTTTTTGCTTAGATCTCTGTTGAAACTGTTTTTTCCCACCCACTCTCCCTATTTTTGGTTTGTAGTTTAAATATGGTGGCTTTTGCAGTTTCCCGTCCCACTGTAGATTTGATCTGGGACACTCCCCCAGTCCCATCTCTTTACCACATTCTACCTAATAAACTCTTTCTGCACTTGCTTTTAGTCCTTTTTAATTTAATTGCGTTTTTTAAACTGTGTTTGGTCTAATATTGCTACATACTCAAGTGTGCTAGCTTGCACTGCATGTGAGTTGTTTTTACTACTGTTTTTGCTACTTTTCTGTAAAAAAAAAAACTGTAAGCCTGTTTCCTACCTTTCCTGTAACTAGTGTTCCAGATACAGCTTTGCTGTATCCAGGACTGTATGTACGCTTCTGAGCCCCCCAAGCCTTTCTGTGTTGGAGGGAAGCCTTCTAGCTTATCAGTGGGAGTGGTAAGCACTAGGTAACATGTCCAGCACATAAGGAGTGGTTCTGGCCCAGAAATTGTAGTTATTGGCTGTTTGGGCAATCTCTTCCATCTCTCTCAACTTTCTGATTTGAAAGCCTGCATTTGCACTTCTTTCTGTCCTGTAACTCTAGTGCAGATACAGATTCTTAGTTTAAGCACTTAAATTTGCTTATTCATGCTCGACACTTATTCAAAACTTGTAAGCACTAAATAAGCTACTAATTATTATAGCACTCAATCTTCCTCATTACCTAGAGGAAAACAGTTTTTGTACTTACTTTTCTCACTTGCCTAGAGAAAAACTGCTCTTGTACTCACTTTCCTCACTTATCTAGAGGAAAATATTTTTTTATTCAGATATGTCCAAAGGTTAGCTCCCAGTGTTCTCTCCTGTCTGCCTGATGAATCTGGGCATCTTGAGGCAATGTAGAAATTGCCTCATGTACACAGACAACCCTCTCCTCCTACCACCCAACACTACAACCTGTGAGAGATGCACTTATCTAGCCAAACTGGAGGTAAAGCTCTCTCCAACCAAGACTGAACTTGACAGTCATGAGGAGAAGGTAAACATTTGCACCACAACACACTCATCACATAGACTCACTAAATCTACACCACCAAAATCCACATATAATAACACAAAAACATTTGCAGAGGCTCTCAATAATAATCTGTCTAAGCAACAGAGACCTCCAAAGCAGAAACGCAAGCAACCTCCATCCCCCAACACAACCCAAATAACACATAGCCCACAGACTCAGTGTGCCACTCAACCACAGCCAATAAGGCAAAACAACGTACCCAACATACTAGTCATAGGTGACTCTATAGTCAGATACACTGATGTCCCACTCACCAGACTAAACAAGGAGAAGGTTACTGTTAGCTGCCTATCGGGTGCCAGGATCCGCCACATAACCCATGCACTCAGGTCACTCCACAACAAGTACAAATATGACTCTGTCATTGTCCATGTTGGTGTGAATGACCTGAGACGTACCTCCCTGGACTACATGAAAACAAACATGGAAGAGCTCTCCGATCTTGTAGCCCAGGCAGGTATGACCCTAGCCCTGAGTAGCATTCTGCCATCGCCCCGAATTATACTGCAGTACAAGGACAAAATTACTGACTTCAACAATTGGCTAAGCTTCTGGTGTCATTCTAAGGGGATCCAGTATCTGTCTACTTGGGATGACATGGTCGATAGACCACGATGATTTGCCTCAGATGGCCTGCACCTGTCGCTTCTGGGATTCCAGATACTGGCTAAGGCTCTTGCTGCCCCTATAGTGCCTTTTTTAGGCAAGGTTCAGATAACAAATTCACTACTGTAACAGGAACAGGCAAGCAAAAACTGAGGGTAATGCTACTCAATGCTAGAAGTCTAAATCTCAAAATGCACTCACTCGAGGCACTCCTTAAAATGGAAAACATCAATATTTGTGCAGTGAGACCTGGTTCAAGGCTCCAGAGAGCACCCCTGCACTACCAGGCTATAACTCATACCACACTTTTTGGCCATGTAACCTGGACCAAAACAACAAAGGTGGAGGTGTGTCCATATTCATTAAGGATATCCACACCTCCAGGCTAGTTGCTCAGCATAATGCATCTGAGGTTATCCAAGAGCAAGAAACTCTGGGCAAAACTGCAATCCAAATTGAAGCTTGCTACAGATCCTCCACCATGCCCTGGGATTCCCACTCACACTTTTCTTGATGTACTGGAAATATTAGGGTTCAACAAAACACCCTAATAATGGGCAATCTCAACTAGCCCACCATTAAATGGGAAAACTCCTCATGTACCAACTCCTTAGCTCAACGCTTTCTGGAATTCATAAACGCCAATTCCCTGGATCAGCTTATCCACACCCCCACCAGGGGCAACAATATCTTAGACCTAGTCATTACCAACATGAGTGACTGGTGTTCCACACCTGAAGTCAACTCCTCGTTGGTCCGATCAGACCATAAGCTAATCACCCGCCCCCACCTCCCATTAAGGAAACCACGGTAAAAAATGTCTCCAAAGCCAACTTCATGCTTCTTAAGACAGAAGTGGTGAACTTCATGACACCCATGCAGATGGACAATACAGTTACAACTGCTGAATCCTACACAAATGCACTCTATAAGCACTTACACGAGTGCATGGATCGTGCTATCCCAAACAGAACCAAGATGATATCCTCCAAAAAAAGGAAGCCAATCTGGTGGCCCCCTGCCATAAACAAACTGGACAACAGAAGGAAGAAACTGTTGCAAAAGAGAGTAAAATCCCATGAGTGGAGGAGCTCCCTGGTCAGCCTCAGTAAGAAGCTAAGATCCCTTATAAGATCCTCCAAAGCTAGCTACAAAAACAAAATCACCACTAATTCTAAGGACAACCACAAAGCGTTCTATAGCTATGTCAAGAATCTCAATGGCAACACCCAGATCTGCTCTGAGTTGCAGCACAAGGGCATGAAAATTACAGAACCAACTGATATTGCCAATATCCTGGCAGATAGGTTCAGTGCTAACTTTACCCCCTCCCCCACCCCCTAAAGGGCTCATATCTATACAGGAAGAAGGCAGAGTCCCTGTAATCACAACTATGCAGGTAAAAGCTACACTCTCTAAAGCCAAAATCACAGCATCCATGGGACCGGACAACATCCCAGGCTGCATTTTACATGAACTTCAGAACAAACTGGCTCTCCACTTAAGCACTATGTTCAATAATAGCCTTGCATCAGGCTTTGTGCCCACTGAATGGTGCACAGCAACAGTTATCCCACTCCACAAAGGGGGAGCCACCACTGATCCCGGGAACTATCGACCTATTAGCCTGACCAGCCTGGTCTGCAAGGCCATGGAACGTATCATCATGGAACTCATAAACAAAGACATTGGTAACCTCCAAACTCTGGATCCCACCCAGTTCGGGTTTGTGAAAGGCAGATCATGCCTCCTGAACCTGATCAACTTCTTTGAGGCAGTCACCAAAGCCGTAGATGAGGGTAAGGTGGTTCACACAGCCTATCTTGACCTTGTCAAGGCTTTTGACACCATCCCCCATTCTGGAATTATAGCTAAACTCACTAAACTAGGTATAAATCCCTACGTCACAAGATGGGTTGCCAACTGGCTCACCGACATAACCCACACTGCAAAAGTTGTAGACTCCATATCTGACCTCAAAGCAGTGACAAGTGGAGTACCGCAGGGTTCCATCCTGGGACCTCTCCTGTTTGGTATCTACTTCTCTGAAGTACAGGCTAACACAGAAGGCTTATGGCTAATGAAGTTCACAGATGACTGCAAACTAGGAGCCATAGTCAAGTCCCCAAATGATGTGGACATCCTACAGAAGGGCCTTGCTGAGACAGATGCTTGGTGTCAGAGCCATGGCCTCAAGCTCAATGCCAAAAAGTGCAGTGTCATCCCCTTTGGTAAAAACTCTGTACCCATGAACTACCACATAGGCATGTGTGATAAGAGACCTTGGGACCCAGGTGGACAGTAGTCTCTCCTTTGATAGTCATATCGCCACAGTAGTCAGGAAGTCCTTCTACGTGGCACACCTCATCATAAAAGGGTTCTCATCCAGGAAAAAAGAGGTCATTGTTCCCCTCTACTCAACACTCATTAGACCCATTATAGAGTACAATGCCCCTTTTGGAATGTACCTCACAAGACATCTGCAGCAGCTAGAAAGGCCACAGAAGTACCTCACAAAGAGGATTACTGGCCTCAAACAAATGCCCTACACTGACTGCCTCAAAAAACTCCAGCTTTACTCCGTAGCATATTGCCTACTCTGAGGTGATCTCTGCCTAACATATAAAGCTATGTCAAACCCAGAGCTGTTGGACATGCTACACCTAAAGAAATCCCAATCTCTCTGAGCTACATGCTCTAGGGACCTTAACCTTGTCACCACAATAAACAGGACATGCTGGAGGGATAAATTCCTGTCCCAGAGACTTCCCATACTCTGGAACAGACTATCCATCTATGTCAAGCAAAGTTCTTCATTAGCACTCTTTAAGAAAAATTTTGTTGAGTGAATGGGAAATAGGAAATACACCCCGGGGATCACTTCTGTGTCTCTGCTCGACAGTGGCACAGGAAAATAACTTTATTGGGTGGCGTAAGCCAGGGAACCTTGTTGGCTAGGCTTATGTAGGCCTTTGGGCCGATAGCCTAGTACCTACCTATGAACCTATGAACATATGAGTTGAGATGTTTCATCTTATTAACAAATTAATATTTGCATGTGAAAGTAATCATTGAGATTTTTTTACATGTTCAACAGTTACCTTGGATAATATTGCAGCTACAAGATACTGTATGTCCTTGGGGGTTGACTCTGCCTGATGCTAACAGAATACAACCATTACATGGTTAAGTAAAGGTTGTGGACTTTGGCAGGTGTCAGTTTTAATAAATGTATGTGCTTAGGATCTTAGCTTTTCAGTTAGGTAGTAATCATGTGCAGCCCCCTTTGCCTTTTAACCACAGCCACGACATATTGTGCACATTTGTATCTGCTAGCACCATTTGTAGCTGCTGGTTCTTCCTCAGAGTACTCCTTTGCATTTGTTGGAGCTGCTGGCCCTGCCTCTGGTTCTGGGAACTGTGGTACAGGGCCTCATTGTCCTTGCTGAAGCTGTTCAGTCATGAGACTTACACTGAACAATATGGCACAGACTGTTAGTACTTTGGCAGAGGTGGCTAGGTCATGCTGCAGAGTACCTCCTGATGTGTCTAGACAACAGAACTTTGATTTAACCAAGCCAAATACACATTCTAGCATGTTCCTAGTTTCAGCATGGGCATCATTGTATCCTTGCTCAGAGGAGTTGTTTGGGTTTCTCATGGGTGCCATGAGCCAAGATTCTAGAGCATAAGCTGCCTCCCCAACTAGATGACCTTGTGGAAAGTCACCCCTAGCAAGCCTTGTGTACAGGTCATAGATGTGTCATATGTGTGAGTTGTGGAAATGCCACAGCTACCTGCATTTACATTATAGATGATCCCTTGGACATTATAGACAACCTGGCAGCTAATGGAGTGGTATATTTTTCTATTTATCCACATCCTTTCCTGTTCACTGGGTGGGATTTTATTTCTGTGTATGTGCAGTGTATAGCCTCAAAACCTCAGGAAAGAGTGCTATGGCATAAAATTGTTGCATGATTGTTGCTTTCTCATCTGGGGTGCATGGGAACCAGATATGACTCCCTGCATGTTGTAGCATTGCATTTAGAAAGTGATGCAAGATTCTAAAAGCTGAGCCCTGTGACACTTCTGATATATCCCCTGTGGGCCACTAAAAAGTCCTTGTAGCTAGTATTCATGTTACACATACCTTTTGTTTCCGGTGGGATGGGTTTTCCATGATTTCTCTGAGGACTCGTGTGAGGGCAGCAGAGGCTACATATTTCCTCTATTGTCTCCCTGTCTGCCATGTATTGCTCTACAGTTTCTACATTATGCAGTCTATGATATATCAAATGGGGTCTGAGTACCCTTCTCCTTTCCAGCTGAAGTCTGGCAGCAGCACCTTGAATTAATGGCTGTTGCACATACAGATCAATGATGGCAGAAGAAACTCCTAACATTTTTTTGTAAGTGTCTTCTTGGCTGTATTCCAGAGTTTTGGATTTCAAGGCACATGGGAGCACTGAATGTACATGATCGTTTTATACTTTCCTGAATGGTTCTGCTATGTTGGATTGGTTAATTAGCATATAATTCAACTACTTATGCTTTCATTAGAATATTGTGCTGTTTACCCTTGTTTTGAGGACATGCACAAACAGCAGCATTGTTTAATGAATACTGCACACAATAGCAGCACTAAGTGCAGGAATTCATGAATCCAGCTCACATTCATTGTACAGAACTGACTGCAAATGTATAGTTATTGTGTTGTGTTATAAAATGTTGCTATATTGTATTATACTGGTGTTATATGCATGTTCGTCTAAGTCTTATACTGAGGTAAATTTAGAAACAGTATATGCAAAAAAAAAAGAACATTGTGTATCATTTGCAAACATATACCTGTAGTTTGTAATTTAGAAAAATACCTGGAACACCAAGTTAAGCGGATTGCAAATGAAAACAGTACAGCATGCAAATACAGTCCACTGCACCTTATGCATGTTTCTGGAAGCAAACACCATCATACCATAAGGGAAGATAGTAGATAGATGCACTGAAAGAGAATACCAGTAATTTGCCTGCAGCTGGCAATAAAATGCTACAAAAAAAGCAAAACAATACTCATTTGTAGAAAAAAGTGATGACTGAAGTGAAAAGCCTTCTACAACCATAAGTAAGATGACAATGACCCCAGAATCACTCGTGCCTGTTACAAGCAGCACATTGAGCAGGGGATGGTAGACTGGTACAGACCTGATGGAGGCTGTGTTTCAAATATGCACCTACTCAATGATGCCGTGTAGCCTGTAAGGGAACTCCACATCCCTAGAAATAAAAGTATGCCTGTTGTTGGGCAAGTTGGCCTCTTGGACATTCTTATACAATATAGAAGCCATGCTCAAAATGTTCCTGACTGCTGCCTTTTACATGTTATATACATTCCTTAACAATGTAAGTGATTAGATTGCACTCCTGCCACCATGATAAACCATGCAAGCAATGATGCAGACACCTATGTAAATAGGAATGGGAGGTATTCCTTAAAATGATATATTATTTGACCTGCAGAATGCACATTCACCAGTATCAACCCCATTACCTGAGTAGTATGCACTCTACACATATTTCATGAATGAATACACTACACCAGATGTTTTTGGACAAGCAAATCATATGGAAAAAAATGTCCTGTTTTTAAAAAAATGGAAATGTGTAGATCATCCAAAACTAGCCTTGGGCACACATGTGCAGACAGGTTGGTGTGCATTTGTCAAGATCAGGGAAGAGAAACTTTGCAGCAGATATTTTGCAGTATTTGACAAACACTAGGCAGGATTTTTGCCAGGTCAAAAATTTAACAGTTCACAGATGTCAAAATTTGATGCATCTCTGATGGTTGTTAATGCTAGGAGCATTAATAATAATTTATTTATTGGAAAATTTGCTACGTTCACACAAGACTGATGTTGCTATTGTTTGTGACACATGGTTAAAAAACAATGACTGGAAACCAGTTCTGTTAGGGTATAAATGTTTTTACTGTAACAGACATTCTAACAAAAAATTAGGTGGAGCTGTTATGATAGGGATTAAAGATAGCTATGAGACCTGTGATAATTACATGTTCAGTAACTACTATAGACTGTGCAACTGTGACAATAGAGACAACCCTGGAACATATAACAATTGTTGGAGTGTATAGCCGCCAAAGTCAAGTACGATCACCTAGAGGAATTCATACATTTCTTGCTTGAAACACAGAAGGGAAGAATAATATTAGCTGTAGATTTAAATTTACCAGAAACAAACTAGAACAATATTGACTCAACAACATTAGTAAGGAAATTATTCACAGCATATATTCAGGAACAACAATTGCTTCAGATTGTAAAAGACCTACCAGGGGACAGAACATACTAGACATTGTTTGTGTTCCCAAAGAAATTACTGTAACTTCAAGTCCAGTTTTACCACCATTAATGTGCAGTCATCATGGGGTTATAAAGGTTAATTTGTTGCTAGATAACTCTGCCAAACTGAAATTTAAGCCAATGCACAGAAGGTTAATTACAGATTATATGGAAGTCACTGTGTAAAACTAACTGGAGTGAGGTGTTCAGTAGAAAAACTGCAGATAGAATGTATAAAGTTTTGAAAGAGAAATTGTTTGAATGCAAAAAAATAAAAAAAAAATGTTTACCATCAGGATCTAGACATACAACATAAGGGGGATATATTTCCATAAGAACAAGATATCTGATTAAGGTGAGAGACAAAAAATATAAGAAATGAAAGAGAGGTTGAACTACAACTTTGAAAACTGAAATAAACAAGCTGGACAAACAGATTAAGCATAGTGTGAGACAAGATCAAGAAAAAGTTTGAGAAAATTGATATAAAGATATTGAGCATAATAGGAAACCTTTTTATAGATACATAAGATGTGGAAGGAGTAAAGACACACAAATTGATAAACTGTGTGCAGATTCTAAAATGTATTCTTAGACACAACAGATTATATATATATTTTCAAAATCTTATGCAAAATAGTTTGGCTGCACAAAAGGGTTGATAAGTTGTCCAAGTGACATCCAGTTAACTCCAGATACTGGAATCAAATTAGATTATATTGAAAAGAAACTGAGATCCCTCATAAAATCCTCCAAAGCTAGTTATGAAAATAAAATTGCCAAAGATTCCAAAGGCAACCACAAGGCATTCTATAACTATGTCAAGAATCTAAATGGCAGTGCTCAGATCTGCTCTAAGCTAAAACAGAATGGCATTAAATATACTGATCCCAAGGATATTGCCAGTATCCTGGCAGATTGATTCAGTGCCAACTTCACCCTCCTCTGAAACCCTAAATGGCCCATCTCAATACCGGAAGATTGCCAAATTTCAGTAATAACAGCCACACAGGTAAAAAACGCACTCTCCAAAGCTAGGAATACAGCATCCATGGGACCAAATGACATCCCGGGCTGTGTACTACATGAACTACAATATGAAATGGCTCCTCACCTAAGTGTCATGTTTAATCATAGCCTCACCTCAGGTTTTGTGCCCACTGAGTGGCGCAAAGCTACAGTTATCCCACTCCACAAGGGGGATCCACCATGGATCCCGGAAACTACCGTCCCATCAGTCTGACAAGCCTTATCTACAAGACCATGGAGCGTATTATCAGGGAACTTATAAACAAAGACATTGGCAACCTTCAAACACTGGACCCCACCCAGTTTGGGTTTGTGAAGGGCTGATCTTGTCTCCTGAACCTGACTGACTTCTTCGAATCAGTCTCCAAAGCCATGGACAAGGATAAAGTGGTCCACACAGCCTATCTAGACCTTGCCAAGGCCTTTGACACCATCCCCCACTCTGGAGTCATAGATAAACTTACTAAGCTGGGCATTAATCCCTACATCACCCAATGGGTTGCTAACTGGCTTACTGATAGACCCCACACTGTAAAAGTAGCCGACTCCAAATCCAGCTCCAGACAAGTGACAAGTGGAGTACCTCAGGGTTCAGTCCTGGGACTGCTCTTGTTTGGCATCTACTTCTCTGAAGTACAGGCCAACACTAAGGGACTCTGGCTTACAAAGTTCACAGATGACTGCAAACTGGGAGCCATTACTGAATCCCCAAATGATGTGGATACTCTACAAAAGGGCCTTACAGAAACAGATGCTTGGTGCCAGAGCCATGGGCTCAAGCTCAATGCCAAAAAATGTATAGTTATCCCCTTTGGGAAAAAACATATATACGTGAATTACCATATAGATGGCAGTACACTAAACACCAAAAGTGTGATAAGAGACTTAGGGACACAGGTGGACAGTGGTCTCACCTTCGATAACCACATCGCCACAACAGTCAGGAAATCCTTCTATGTGGCACACCTCATCACTAAGGGCTTTTCATCCAGAAAAAAGGAGGTCATTGTCCCACTGTACTCATCCCTCATTAGACCCATTATAGAATACAAAGCCCCATTTGGTATGTACCTCTCAAGACATCTGCAACAACTGGAAAGGCCGCAGAAATACCTCACTAAAAGAATCACAAGCCTAAAGCAGATGGCCTACACTGACTGCCTTAAAAAACTCCAGCTATACTCTGTCGCATATTGTCTACTCAGTGGTGATCTCTGCTTAACATACAAAGCCATGTCAAACCCAGAGCTGTTGGACATGCTACACTTAAAAAAATCCCAATCCCTCAGAGCCACACGCTCCATGGATCTAAACCTTGTCATCACAATAAACAAAACATGCTGGAGGGATAGGTTCCTGACCCAGAGACTCTCCAGACTATGGAATAGATTGCCCATACATGTCAAGCAGAGTGCCTCTTTCGCCCTCTTCTAAAGGAACCTTGATGATTGGATGGGAGAAAGGAAATTCACTCCGGGGATCACGTCAGTTGCCCTGCTAGATAGGGGTCCAGGGAAGTAAACAGTGTGGGAAGAAATAGCCAGGGAATTGTTATGGCTAGGCTTGTATAGGCCCTAGGGCTGATAGCTTAGTACCAACCTATGAACCTATAAAAAGAACTGTGCAAACTCCAAACAAAGCACAGGAAGGAGACGGAATTTGTAACAACAACCTGAGAACACTTCAGCAAGAACTTACAGTACCATTATATCTATAATTCACTAGGTCATATAAATATTTGGAGATTCCTCAGGATTGGAGACATGCGCTTATTAAGCCTGCCTTTAAGGGAAAGGGAGTAGGGCAAACCCAGAGTCATACAGACCCTTAAGTCTACTTTCATGATGTGGAAAAATAATGGAGAAGGTAATATTGGATAAGTTATTTTCAGAACTAGATAGGTTGGGACTTGAAACCATATATCAGCATGCATATGTTGAAAATAGATCTATTACCACCTGTAACATGATGTTCTATAACAATATAATAACAGCTATGAATGAAAAATGCTGCTGTGATGAAAATTAATTAGATTTAAATTCAGTATTTCACAAGGTCATATACAAACACTGATCAATAAATTAGTACAACTAGGTATTGATATACTCTTGATAAGATGGATAGCTTCATGGCTTATAAATAGAACATGGCAAGTATAATACAGCAACTGGACAGGTGAAATCCTTGGCTATAGTCAGGGTGCCCCACAGGCCTCTGTCCTAGGCCCTTACTTGCTTAGATTGCATCTTTCAGACCTAAATTTTTCATCTGAGGTGTTCTACAGTCTATATGCAGATGACATGAACTTGAGTAAATTGATTACATGTGTTACATATAAGGCATGTCTGCAAAATAGCTTGACTAAATTGACCATTTGGGCAAGGAGACGAATATACTGATAAATACATCAAAAACTAAGCATATCAGATTTGGGAGACATAAATTGAAGGGTGAATATTTAATACAGCATACAGTGATTGAAACTGTAGACTCATTTAAGGACTTTGGTATATGGGTAGATTCAGCTATGAGTTTTTCTAATCATGTCAGCCAATTGGTTAATGATAGTTATAGAACTATAGGTTGTATACTAAGATTTATAAAGTCTAAGAAATCAAAAATAATGAAGTCAGTGTTTGTTAGTTACATTAGACCCAAACTTGAGTATGAAATAACAAAATGGAAATTCTATAAGAAAACAAGCATGAGTAAACTGGAAAGAGTACAGTGGAAATATACCAAGGGCATCAATGGATGTGAAACTTTAAAGTTATTATGAAAGATGAAAATAGCTGAACTTGTACCGTGTCTCTTACAGATATGTAAGAGGAGATATTATTCAGCTATATAGTGTATTCAGTGACAACTACCTCTGGGAATGTTTGGAGTTATCAAAAAGTACTAGAGAATCATCAGACAACCTATGCAGAAGATACTATAGGAATGAGAAGTGTACTAATTGGTTCTCTGACAGAGTAGCCGATGCATGAAACAGACTACCAAATTACATTAAAGCAAGTACTGGTTTAGATATTTTTAAGAACAGCCTGGACACATACCATGGGAACAAGTGTTTTGGTATATTAGCAAGCTAGAAGGGGATTAATGCCTGTGCTTTAAATATTTCTATGTATGTATGTATATATGTATGGTTCCACTTCAAAATATTGAATTACTGAATCCTCAAAAGTCAGTAACTCGAAATTATAAAGTCGAACCAACAAAAATCCTGAAACCCACAAGCACGAAAACAAAAAACCCCGAACATACAGAACACATACACCACACAACACCCATACCATACAACCCACATAACATAAACTACAAACCCTGCACTACATGTATGCAGGGGGAGCAAGCCCCCCTGCACCTCCCACATCCCCTACTTATATATTCTAACTCCGAGATCGCATTAATACACAAAACAAAAACACCACACAGACATTTTAAACTGCCTCGCACACACACAAACACATCATACATACATAGACACATCCAACACTCACACTCATGCTCCCGCCTCCCTAACCTAACCCACATGCACAACTTACAAAATACACACATACACTCACTTATCTTCACTTCCGTAAAACATCCCAACTCACACACTTCCCATCCCGTAGCTCACATGCATAAGCACGAATTCGAGATATTTGAATACGTGCTTATGCAGATTCACGCTTCTGCATTTTCGACTTTATAGTCTCGAGTTACTTTATAGTCTCGGGTTACTGAATTTCGAGCATTCAGTAATTCGGGATTGTGAAGGGGAACCGTATGTATGTATGTATGTGGCAACTTGGCAGGAATGTATAAAAGCACAGGTACACAAAAATGCTAATGTGCAGGTTAACTTCCTGTTCGTACATGCACAGATGAAGAGGTTTAAAGCACTGAAACATGAGTGAGCTATATTTGCCATGCCTACTCACTGCAATAAAGGCATATTACACCAATCTACAACCCACAACTCCAAAGGAAGATATTTAGTGAGGTGTAAGCACATACCTAAGCAACTATCAATCATATCTCTGGGCTTCTTAAATCCTGCTTCTGATACTGGACCCACATATTAGTGATTATGAGCACATACCTAGGAAAACAACTAGAAAATCCCCATCTGTGGAATACTTCACACAACCCTGCAGCAGCCAAGCATGAGGCATCGCCTATGGGCTTTTGTATATCTGTCAAGATAACCATAGGCACTGCCAGCCTAACCGCAGTGGAAAAAGGAGAATGACAGCAAAGAGTATCTTGGGAAGGAACATCAGGTGCCAGCAGGAGACACGTTGACCCAGTATGATAAAGTGTTACCAATGCTGCTAAGTTTGGTAGAAATTAATATGTATTGCAACAGGCCATATGTACACAAACTGCCTACAGCAACATAATGCATGTCATTGCCTAATAATATGTACACCATGCTAAAAATTAAAGTACTAAGTACAACATATTGATTGATGTAGATTAGAAAGCAGGTTTGCCAACCCTAACTGCATTAAAATACAGGTGTTTTATCCCCTTACTTATATTAAATCCATTGCTGAACAACAGTGGTGTTAAGGAACAACCACCCTATTTGCATGTACAGTGAACACCACAAATACGATCATGTAAATCCACAGGCGTAAAATACTGATAATGTAAATTAACGACACTGAATGTGACTTTTATTCCACCACAATTCAGTTTTTCATTATTGTCTAGCCTTTGGAGTTTTCAACAATTGTTTGAAACCCACTGAGATTGAAAGAATCAACCAGCTATCTGAATCTATCTGAAAAAGTGCCGGATTTCGCAGTTTAATTTTCCATGCACTTTTCAGAATAAAAGTCAGAATCCCCTGGTCATCTGATAAATGCAGCTTGTTTTGTAATAAAATTACTGCATGCAGCAGTAGCAAAATACAATGGAAGTAGCAGCATATCTGATATACATACACACACACACACACATATATATATATATATATATATATATATATATATATATATATAGATATATATATACATATATATATATAGCATAGCTGTATATTACTGAAACAATTACAAATGACAGTGCTGATAATCTGAATCAAACTGAAACGTCTCCAACTGAAGACTGCAAACTGAATAATCAAGCTTCTCTGAAGACTACAATGAACTGAGCTGTCCTTACTTCTATTTTGAAAGCATCTATCTGTCTATCTTTAATATCAAAACTCTATAAATTTCTCAGTTTTTCATGTCTCCTTAACCTTGGCTCCCAATCCTTGTTCTATCGAAATAAGATATATTATTGCAGTGCTGCTCTGCAAATGTCTCTATCTCTGTCTGTTTCTGTCACTGTAAGGTCTTTCTGACACACAACAAAATGTTTTCTTGAGAATATGCACATCTCATAATGATCCCTTGGAAGTCTATAAGTCCTGCAAAACTTTTTTCAGTATTTTGGCCTGAAGGTTATTCACTGAAACATTAATTTCTGCTGAAACTGCATTTACTACAGCTGCATGTAAAATATGAAATATAAAATGAAGATTTAGGCCTGCTTTAAAATGGCTACATTTCTAAGCATATACAAAGATGATATTATATTTATGTAGGATTTATTCTAACTAAACTATATTTATTTAAGTCCTGACCTTACAGAGGTATCATCAGAGAAACAGGTTACATTGACCAGTACATATCCTATACACACAATGTATATGACATTATCATTTTCAAGAGGAACTATCATATATCATGTGACAAGTTACTATCACCAGTATTAATTGCAAGACATACAAGAGACAGAGTAGGATTCACACACAGGGTGGAATATATGTACCTGGGGTGGTATGGCAACTATATTCTCAACATCCCTTTGTGCTGCAGACATACTGTACAGGCAATGAAGACCAATGACTACACTGGACTACTTCTTAAACAGCCAAGTAATTTTCAAGCATGCTGACAGCTAGAGCCTCCCTTCTGCATAACACACTGGCATGTATGGATGTCCATCTGGAGAACATCAGTGTTACTGTGCATCAGTTCAATGTGGATCTTGGATGACACCATGCCCTATTTTGGAAGCACTGAAATGTCCACTTTCAGTATTTTCTACAAAATCCACTCTCACTGGTTAAGTGCTATCAGCACCAAGACCTCTGCCTATGAAACAGTAGCACTTATGCTGTACATCCACTAGGCCAAGATCTCAGATGCCAAATACAAAATTTGACAGATGGGGATTTATAGCTGTGTATGATATAGAAAAGCCAATGAAAGTGCTTGTCAGCATCACTGCAATCAATTATGAGATCCTGTATAGCACGGTTCTCCTCCTGTGTGAGTTGCATCATCTCTTTGCAATTCCTTTCAGCATGCCAGTTCTGATAAGAACATCATGGATAGCCATTCATCATGGTATCATCTTATTCCCCATAACTTTCCTAGGTAACTGGTGACTGGACTCCAACAGCAGAAACTTCTTCACAAGCATATCAGGTTGTTAGGGTTGCTCATGGTCCCCCTCAGTGCAAGTAGATGTAAAAGATCACCCCACAGCCATTGCACATGTTCACAATACAGGTGGTTCAGCATAAATTCTGGTCATCAGGATCTTCACACCACCATCAGCTAACCTTCTGTTGGTGAACGGCTCAGAGTCTATATGTGCCTGTCCCTTTCCAGCTCCACAGACCAAGGTACTAATATGACAGCCAGTGCTATGATGTTCTCCCTCCAGCCATGACCTGAGTGTCATTGGATATGTTCTACAAGTTTGACACATTATACACCACCTAAATGGCAACCTCAGAGGGATCTTCAGATATACACATAGATGCTAATGCTACAGGGTTCCACTACAACACTGGGTCTGGTTGGTATTAAAATTGTAGATAGAACCCTTGTGCTACTTAATTCCATTAAAGACAAGCATCATAAAGTCACATAACATAGAAACCCTAAGCAGTTCTACATGGATGCCATATATGATATGCAAAGCATATTATATGTCCAAGACCCAAGGTCGGCATTCCTCTGGTGGCAACATCAGT